>NC_043967.1:12706509-13006509 GCF_902148855.1 Sphaeramia orbicularis | reverse complement strand
CTTAAGTTCAGGGGCTACATTCAGCCCAATTTGATCTGAAGTGGGCCGGACCAGTAAAATAATAACAATGAAAAAATTAAAATTAAATTATGATCAGGTTTACATGGACAAAGTATCCTTAAAAACCTGAATAATAGGAACAACTTGAATTCTTAAGAAAAACAAGTGCAATTTTAACAATCTTCTGCCTCGTTTTATCAGTTTGTCATTTACACATGTGCGTTACAGTCACGCAAAACATTTAGTAACAGGCAGAATATTGGTAAAATGGCATTTACTTTTTGAAAGACATTTCTGTTTGTTCATATTTGTTCAGGTTAGTCACATTTTTTTATAAAAGTGTAGTTTGATAATGTAAACATTTTCATGTAATTTTACTTTTTTACACCAAAAAACAAAGACAAAATGTGGGGTTGTCATTATTTATAGGTTATTATGATAATATTTTACTGGTCTGACTCACAAAATCTAATTGGACTGTATGTGGAATCTGAGTAAAATGATTTTGACACCAATGATTGTTAATATCTTAAGTGTAATTTTTTGCAGTTTTTCCCAAATTCATCCCATGGGCTGGGTTGGAAACTTTGGCAGTCTGGATTTGGCCCCCGGGCCACATGTTTGACACCTGTGTTCTATCTTGTAAAGTAACATAACAAATCCCACAAATACCTCAAAAGGATTGGACTCCAAACCTTAGATTGGATGCTGATTTGATTTATTAGTTCATTTTATTTTTTCCCAATGCCATTTTTCATGACAGAGAACACGTATCAGTTTTCAGTGTTCAGTTTTGAGGATGTAGACAAACTGATTCATTGTAGGGAAGGTCAGTTCTGTGGAGCCAGACTTTTTTCAGTCATAAGTAAGATGTGGTGTCACTGCTCCTTCTTCACTGGCTTATGTAAAAGCCAGATACAAAAGAAAATCTAAACCTTTGAAAGGAATTGTGGACATTGAAATGCTCATTCATCTCATGTTAAACTACACCACTTGCTATCAGAGAGCTTGAAAATTAGGATTCTCAAAGTATAACACCTGCTATGATAGCAGCAGATGGGGTTGATGCAACCAGTCCTGCACCTTCACAGGCAGACTTGGTAACAGCCACCATGGAACCGTTCCTAACAGAAAAGTGACACCAGCATGCAACACTTGACAAAGACACAGATGTGAATAAAACAGAATAGAATGTCTTTATTGCCATTGTACAGGTACAACAAAATTGTATGAATGTATTAGGTTGCTGCAAACACTATATTTAAATGAACATATATAGTTCTGTACTTAAAGTGTACCTTCTTTTTGTACTCATGTACCCCAGGACAAATTCTGATCAGCTCACCGGCTCAACAAATGTTTTTGGCACAAGTGAGAACCTCCTGTACTCACAGCACAGATCAGTTTGATATTTTGAGACAATATTTTTTCACTGCTACAGATTGTTTTCTAAATGTGTACTGTGAGTACATTTTAGAGCCTGTACTTTACTTTCACCTGGTAAAAGACTTTCATTAGTACTTTTGGTGTCTATACATCTAATGATTGTAGGTTTTTCAAATTCCATCACTTTGTCAATACAATTCAAAAAATGTTTGGGAAGGAATGCTTCTTGGACTAAAAAAGAGTTTGTTCGAGGTGCTCTTCAGAAAAAGGGATTCAAAAAGTATTTATCACACTGGAAGAAAAATCCAAGGCACTCTCTTTAAACATTAAAATGCCTTTATTACCACGGCATGGTCATATCTAGACCTAAAAAACACTTCAACATGTTTCGGCTTCAATCCTTCATCAGGAAGTCAAACTAACCGAAGCGTGTTGAAGTGTTTTTTAGATCTAGATATGACCATGCCGTGGTAATAAAGGCATTTTAATGTTTAAAGAGAGTGCCTTGGATTTTTCTTCCAGTGTGATAAATACAATGAAAACAATGTCAGCTACAGTTTAGGACAGATGAGGCCACTTACGTCCTTAGATGTTGTGATTCAGGAGTATTTCTGGAATGTGTCAGTCTGCTTCACCGCTCATATAAAGGCTCCTTGACAAACCTTGGTTGTTTTACAGGAATACTTTCAATTTCACTGACTCAAATTACATTCAGACACTAGCAGTACATTCTGAATGTAACATGCTTAATACATTTATTAGACCACCACCCAGTGTGAAGTTTGAGCCACAGCTGCCTTAAATTAACTGATTTTTAAATGACCAAAATCATTTTTTATACTTCTGTAATGGTTAATACATTAGTATGTTGAAGCCTTAGAAACTGAAAACATATTAATGATGTTATAAAGGTATTTTTCACATCTTAACAAAATAAGCAATCACATTATAGTGTGATAAATGTATATGTTGTTTTAATGTGAAAATCATCTGCTGATTGGACAAAATACCAAAGAACCTAGAAGGAAAATGAATGAATCAGTGTAATAGGAATGACAGTAGACTATGTATTCCATACTTTACTGTGTAATCCTCAGCAGATGTACTCAACATACATCCAACTAACTCCCAACTAAGCAACCTCATCAAATTAACAAATAAACATCAGCGCATCACCCGCTAACTACTACACTGAACAAAAATATAAACGCACCACTTTTGTTTTTGCTCCCATTTGTCATGAGCTGAACTCAAAGATCTAAAACTTTTTCTGTGTACACACAAGGTTTATTTCTCTCAAATATTGTTCACAAATCTGTCTAAATTTGTGTTAGTGAACACTTCTTCTTTGCTGAGATAATCCATCCACCTCACAGGTGTGGCATATCAAGATGCTGATTAGACAGCAGGATTTTTGCACAGGTGTGACTTAGGCTGGCCACAATAAAAGGCCACTCCAAAATGTGCAGTTTTATCACACAGCACAATACCACAGATGTCACAAGTTTTGAGGGAATATGCAATTGGCATGCTGACTTCAGGAATCTCCACCAGAGCTTTTGCCTGTGAATTGAATGTTCATTTCTCTACCATAAACCATCTCCAAAGCTGTTTCAGAGAATTCATGAAGAAGACTGTGTGAGGAAAATGGTGGTCACACCAAATACTGACTGGTTTTCTGACCCCCCTGGACCACCCAATACAGTAAAACTGCACATTTTAGAGTGGCCTTTTACTGTGGCCAGCCTAAGTCACACCTGTGCAATAATCCTGCTGTCTAATCAGCATCTTGATCTGCCACACCTGTGAGGTGGATGGATTATCTCAGCAAAGGACAAAGGAGAAGTGCTCACTAACACAGATTTAGACAAATTTATGAACAATATTTGAGAGAAATAGGCCTTTTGTGTTCGTAGAAAAAGTTTTAGATCTTTGAGTTCAGCTCATGAAAAATGGGAGCAAAAACAAAAGTGTGGCATTTATATTTTTGTTCAGTGTAAATACATGCATTTTTTACTAGGTATGTTTCCATTCTGCAAATTTTGCATGCATTTTCATTTTACACATCAAAACTTACCAGAATTTCAGAACAGTAGCTATTTCAGCGTAGCAGTAACAGTTTGAGTTGGATAAGGTAATGAATCAAATATCCTAATAAACTGGCAAACTTTCAAACCATGATAATTTGACATGTTTTCAGAAAATGTGGTTACAGTCTACATACTATAAAGAAGGAAATATTTAAAACATGCAGGATACCGGCCTTCGAGGACTGGAGTTGCCCACCCCTGCCTTAGAAGGACATGATCACATGCAACTATGACACAACAGAGACAGAACCATGGAGCAGTTTGTCATTACCATCAAGTCAAGTAGGACCTCTTGGATAGGCCTTCAGTGTACAAACAGTTCATGTCTTATACACTGAGACACAAACAGGTATTTGGTACTTTTACCTGAATTGCAGACAGTATATGGTGTATGGCACACTCAGTCCAATACTAATAATGTTGTAACATACATTATATGTGGCTTACAGAGAGACCTGCTTTTAAATTTTTGTGCCTTTGTTTTGTTTTGCTAACTTGAACTGGTGATGCCCACCAGTATGTTAAGTCAGAGGACTGAATTGTCCATTGATGGAATTCTATTTACAAATCTGTCTCCAATTCTCTATCCCCTGTGTTTTTTTACATTGGTTATTACCTAGATCATAAAACAGACCTGAAACAAGATTTAAGAATAACAATGAGTCAATGATTTAATGAACATTAATCAAACTTCCGCAGATCTGTGGTCTCCTAAGCTTACAGACAATCAGTCTTCCAGGCCCACAGACATAAAGTCTCCAAACATAGAACCCTGTCCTCCAGAGCCCAGAGGAAACCTTTTTCTTCATCCTTTATAGTCATACATGGGCTGTTGTCTCTTTCTGACCTCAACCAATAAAATTGCTCCTCCCCCACCTCACAGCTGTCACCCCCTGTCCTTACCCCACAGACCTCTTAAACCAGTATTTTTCAACCTTGTGGTCAGGACCACATGTGGGGTCATTTGGAATACATTGGTCATAATAAACCTTTGTGACTAACAGTTGTTTTTAGTAATGTGATGTTGAAATGAAAATTGTCCATTTCTCTCATTTATCATGACACTGTCCTTCTTCAGTCCTCAGTCTATGGGTCAGAATCTCCATCTCAAATATTCCATTCACAGTTTGTATCCAGTCGGTGGTTGTAGGTGGTTCTAATCTGCAAAATTTTTTGGTAATAGCCTTTTACTGGTTGCTAATAGTATTTTAAACAAATATCTATCATTTTTTTTCTTACATTATTACCAATAATGCATCCAAAATACATCACCAAACATGTTTTAGGAATTGCATAACCCAGTATCCTAACAATCATTGAATATACTGTACATTATCCCAGAATGATGCAAGTTTAGGACACTCTGGAATTCTCTCTATAATGAGCTGAAGGACCGTACAAACATATTCCAACTGAAAAAAAGAGTATAAAGACAGAACAATGAGATTATATGAACAGTTATAAGTTTTTACATTTGGCTTCGAATTTGTTTTTACATCTTGTGACATATTTATTTACTTAGTTTAGCCTGGTATCGTAATTGTTTTGCATCATTTCATCAGATATGTATTTACCTATGTTTTTGTTTTTTTTTTGTACTTCCTAGATATGTAGTTTTGCACTTGGTTTTGTATATATTTTGTATTATCTTTGCATTTATTTATGTTTGTCTGACTTTATACAGTATGACTTTATAGTTAGTTGTGTATATTATTATTTAGAAGGGGGCAGGAAATATAAGATTTTCTTCATCCTGCTCCTTTTCGAGCATGGGTGTGTAAATATTTGTTCACCTGATGATTATTAAATGTCTGCTGATGAAATGCACAACCATGAACGAAATAAATGAAATTAAATGTTCAACCCAAAGTTACGCCCTTGTCCGTCACAAGGTTACGCAATGACACTTTCACTTTCTCTTTTACCCACTCAGTGATTGTGCAATGATTTAGTCTTTGGTGACATGTACTTGGCTCAGTTTAACTTGAATACGCTACAATAGAATACTCAGCTGACTTACAGTCGCAGAAAAAATTATTAGACCACGCCTTGTTTTCTTCAATTTCTTGTTCATTTTAATACCTGGTACAACTAAAGGTACATTTGTTTGGACAAATAAAATGAGAACAACAAAAATAGCTCATAATAGATTAATTTCAGAGCTAATATCTATCCATTTTCCATGTTTTCTTAAATAAAAACCAAAATCACTTCAGTTCTTAAATCAACATCTATAGCATTCTGCTGACAAAAACAGTGCTTTTTATTCATTCCATGTTTTCTTTTCTGTCAGTTTTAGTCACATGATACACACAGGAGTTAGTACTGGATTGCATAACCATTGTTTCTGCTGACTTTTGATGGTCTAATAATTTTTTTCCATGACTGTATATCTCCAATGGTAATATTATACATTAATACCACCTCACTTCAGTTATTCATTATAAAGTGAGTTATTTGTCTTTGTGATTTATATTTTCAGTAAAATGAGCCACATATTTACAAGTGGTTTAAATTATACCTTTATGCCTTATTTATCACTTAAACATACAATAGATATTAAAGACTGTTTTACATTTTACACAGCATTTTATTTATTCTACATTTTAATATATTTTCAATTTTTATGGTAAAAAACCTGAAAATATTCTGCAGTTCTGTTGAAATCAAGGCTACGCTCAGTTTTTCTCATCTCTTTCCTCTCTGTTTTATTATTATTATTATTATTATTATTATTAGTAGTAGTAGTAGTAGTAGTAGTAGTAGTAGTAGTAGTAGTAGTATTTCTTGAGTTGGCCAATATTTATTTATTAAAGTTACTCAAATCATTATTGTAATAGAGAAAAATGTGTAAATTATAATGATAATGAACAACAGGAATGACTCATTAACTATTACATACTAATTAGCAACACAAAAAGCACAATATTCTCACATGAATGTTGGATAGAGACGGCTTAAATGGTGCAATATTGGTGCTCACACATCACACTTGAGAAATGTGCAAATTTAACTGGACACATTAAATTGTGGGTCCTGTTTTATCTTCTGGCATTGTCCAACTGATTTTAATGCTGACAAAATGAAATCCCTTTAAATGTATTTCTTTCAGTAAAAGGGACCTGCAGAGTAGATTATATGTAAAGTAAGCATGAACCTCTTCAGTTAAAGGTGTCTTTACAGCAGGGCAGTCTGAAATGCCAACAGAGAACATTCTTCAACTTCACACTTAAAAAATATGCTGTACATGATTAATTATTTCCAGCATTACTTTAATTTTTCTACAATCTTAAGAAATAACACAACAATTACACAAATACTTAAGAAAATTGTTGTCCAAAACATTAGATTAGACACTGGTTTGATTATTTGTTCACTTTATTTTTGCCAATATCATTTTTCACATGACCGGTAGAGGACACATGATATAATATAGAATTAAAGCTGACATTGCCTCGTCGATCATGTACACATGTGGATGGAGCCAGAGCCTTTAAAAGACAAACTGATTCATTGTAGAGAGAGGATTACTTCTATGGAGTCACTGGCCAACTGTGGTATCACTGGTGCTTCATTCTTTCCTTCTCCCCTAAAAAGTAGATTAAAAAAATCATCTTTGTGTTTATTTTACTCTTTTAAAGGGACTATGGATGTTTATTTATACTTATACTTACATATACTTATACTTACACAGTATAAGTTATACTTATACTGTATGAGTATAAGTTATGCTTATACTTATATTTACTTATACTCATCAATCACAATAAAGCATCTTTATAAACTATGTTGAAGTGCATGGTACACTTACGGTGATATCGCTCTCTGTAAAAGTATCCCAGACAAAGGACACCTGCTATAACCGCAGCAGCAGGGGCTGATACTGTCATACCTGCAAGATTGAGACTGACCTTTCCAACAGTCAGCGACACAGATAACCTAAGAAAAAGGACAAAAGCACATACCACTTGATTGTACACAACACTGTATTTAATTTAGCACACAGCAAATTCTGGTCTTTGGAATAAACTCCATGCGAGTTAAAATCAACTCGATTTAAGTGTACATGTGAGACCATTGAATACACTCTAGAGCAGGGTTAAAGTAACTCTTTTCAGAGAGTTGATCTTTTAACTCTTTTCAGGAGTTAAAATTTAACTCTTCTGGGAGTTAGAAAAACTAATCTCATGCAGACTGAAACACAACACTCGCCTGGAATTCATTTTATGTGAACTCTGAAACTCTCAAAAAACACCATATAATGACTAGTTTGTTTTTTGTTTTTGTTTTTTTAAGTGTGCTCAAACACATGCTATATAGATGCTTATAAAGTGCTCTTGCATGAAATGCTTTCCAGGTGTCCAGGTTATGGCTCTGAAGTGAAATGGGATGAACGTCTATGGAGGCATGAAGCAGTGACAGCTTCTATGGGCTCCTCCTGCAGATGTGCTCCAGGTGTGACAGGTGCCAGCAGGTGAAGTTGATAATGAGTCTGAGGGAGGAGTCTGTGGCAACACAGGACTGCACCATGACATGCACTATTTGTTCAATAACTTTGCTCTCAACTCTTGTATGAATTACCTAAGACTACAATGCAAGAAGCTGTCGAGCTAAAATTAGTATGTTCGACATTCTAAGTTTGCAGCAAGAGCTAATTTTAGCAGCTGGTTAGCAAGTTGGTCCGAATAGAAATATACACATTATGATACTGACAGAAAAGTTCCTTCCAGCCTAATAAACAGCCTCGTTTCAGAAATAAAATGGTACTTATACGACGCCTCATATGACGTCCATGAGCACACTGCTCTTCTCTGTTGCTCTGTCCAGAAATCCACACCCATTATGGTGTTCAATCATGCTCCTCAACACCTGGTAAATGTACCCTGAAAAATGACACCATCAGAGACACAAGCTGGAGTTAAACTTACAGAAGGAACTCCAGAAATGTAACTCTTTCACTGTTTTTTTTTTTTTTTAACCTAACTCCAGATTATTTTACTCCACAAATTTGCTGTGCATAAACAGAACTGTATTGTAAAGTTTCACCGTCTTTTTGTTTAACTGTACATGAGGACACAATCTGAAAACCTCACCTGTTTAACCAAAGTTAAAGGACCCATTAGTGGGTGATCAGGTTTCTTTTCTAGCTTAATACCACTTTCCAAAGTTTTGGTTAAGAAAGTCAGGACCTGCTCTGCTCGCTATATTTTCCCTGAATGCACCGTTATACTGAATCTAGTTCAAATGAGCACATTTGACCTCCTCTATTTTTCACTTTACATGAATAAAGAAGCATATTCCTTCATGTATTTGTACAGTTCTGTGCAAAAGTCTTAGGCCATCCTTTGCTTTGTTGTTTTTGCTGGGTTGAAATCATTGTACATATTTATTTCTCATTCTCTTTTCATCAGATACAACAAGAAAATATGAGAAATACAATATGTGTACAGCCTTAAAAGACACACACAACTGAACTATGGGTTCTAAAAGTAAAGGCTATTTACCTTTATTTATTAATTAATTTATTATTTTATATTTATTTTATTAATATTTTATTTATTTTATTATTTATTTATTTAAGAGACTATTAACTGTGATCCCTGTCTATGACAAGAAGCAGCACAAAGAGAAACATCTGACATGAGCTGAATGAAACTGAAAGTGAATAAACAGATATATAAAACAGAAAGTGAATGCAATAAATCTCATGTTGTGTCAACAAAACGTTTAAAGACATGTCAAGTACAAGATCACACTACATACTGACACTTTGGTTAATAGACGTTTTTTCTTCACATATATCCAGATTATATCTTAATACAGAAACCAAGAAACACATATGTGTGGTCATTATAACTTTACTAAACCAACAAACCTAAATCTGGTGCAGGACTTTTGCACAGTAATACATCTTGTTTTACCAAATCTGGGAATTACCTATTTATCCTTACAAATCTGAAAATACACTATTCATCAATACAATTAAAACAGTGTCACATATAGTTGAAGATAAATTAGCTACTTACACAGTTAGAGTCATCCTGGATATTTTATATTTCCACAGGAGTATTGTTGCAACAGGTTCAGGTTGATCAACTTCACTGTTTCGTTTTCGGATGAATCCCTTTCTTAAATATTTTCCTGCAGGAATACTTTTAGTTTCATTTACCCAAGGCAATAAGCGGTGTAAGTGCCGGATGATATTTTCTTTGTCACATCCGGAGAGGAGTTATGTGAGGGTGGTAGTAAAACCAGCTGTTTTACCTGTTTGAATGAATGAACTGAGGGGGTGAGCGGGGAAGGTCATACTTTTGCTGACCGCCGCCAAAGTATACTGTCTTGGGTATTTTTTAAATATTACTGGATTATTTCACTGTTTGTTTTTTACCTTTAATAAATATATGGCCCTTACTCTGGAGCTCACTTCCCCTTTTTTATTGTTTAGCAGCGCGTCCGGCAGATAAAGATTTTTTCCCTCGCTTAGCCTCTCGGCGACATTGTGTTTTTTGTTTTTAAAAAAGTCGCCCCAACATTGTCAGCAAAATGAGACAAACTAAACTGGACCGGTGTGGCATAAAATACGGACCTTGTAAAATTTGGACCTATTTGGAATTTGCGCATGCGCGAGCGCAGCCTTACCAGATGTCAGGTTCAGCGAGGCTTATGAAATAAGTACCTTGCGAGAAGAATTGTGCGCTTTTGGGTTGGGTTAGGGTTAGGGGTTAGGGTTAGGGGTCGCTGAACCTGACATCCGGTAAGGCTGCGCTCGCGCATGCGCAAATTCCAAATAGGTCCAAATGTAGTGTGTGGTTGCTGTGCAGCGCTGGATTTCATGAAATTATTAATCCGCGCGATTCCTGTGAATGTTGATATTGCTGGCTTTGCATTGGATTGGATTGTCACTGTGATTATTATTTTGTGCATGAAAAATGAGCGCTACAAATGCTGGTTCAACCACTGGCAAACCTGAAGAGAAAAGAAAAATAATTCTCACTGAAAAGGCCATGATGAATAAAACTGAATCCATTCAAAAGGAGCGTCAAAAGAAAGTGGATGAAATAAAACAGCTGATTTTTTTTTTCTCTCAAAGAGCTCATAGGGGATGAAAAAAAATGTTTCACTGGTCAAATCTAAGCTGGATGTTTTAATGCAACTGTCTGATAATGCTACTGCTCTTCATGAATCTCTAATGCTGTTAATTCCCACTGATGAACAACAAAAACAAAAGCTATGGTTTTCAAAAGTCAACAAACACAAGGAAGGATGCATTGAGGATGTTGAAGCATGGTTTAAAATAATCCACATGTCTCAAGGTGAACCTTTACTGGAAACTCACATGGCTGGAAGGCCCCAGCAGCATCATTGGTGGAAAAGGATGCACAGGAGGATGTGGAAAATGGAGAACAACTTCAATTTCACCAAAATCCCCAAAATGAGGATCAGGATGAAATAGCCCCATGTGACAGCATTTCAAAGCAAGGCAGTGTGAAATATAGCACAAAGACTACTGTGTCATCTTTTTTTTTGTTTGTTTGTTTTTTTTCTTTTTTCTTTTTATGGGCTCAGCTGGCTGACAGGCAGCTGTCTGTACCGATAAGGCAGCAGCTGACACCAACTGTACTCCCAGTCATCATTGCCCATTTTTCTAACACCTTTGCTTGTGTATCCTCTTTTATTTGGACATTTTACCAGGGAGTATCTCACACTACTTTTTTTTTTTTTTTTTTTTTTTTTCCTACTTGTCTTGTCCAGCGTTCTAAAAGCAGAATGGTAGTCTGGTTCCTTTTGGTGCTGAACAAATTTGCTTTGCCAAGGGTAACTTCATAAAGTATATGAAGCACCCTTTGATATTCTACTGTGTTTATTATGAGTTTTGTTGAACCACATTTCAATGCCGGACCTGACATGGGGGGTGGGGGTGGGGGGGGTAGAAGAAGGGGAGAAAACAAGAGAGAAGAAGGTGGCGAAGACCCTCACAAGAAAGTATCAACAATACAAACAGCAACAACCATGAAGACAATTATAATGATGACAATAACTACAACCAGAACTGAGTAAACTGGGCAGAAGAGAGAGAAGAAAACAAAACAAAACAAACAAAACTACAAAAAAACCCAAAAAAAACCCCACAACAATGAGATACATAAGACCTATGAAATGAAGAATATAAGAAAGCATGAACAAAATGTTGTATACCACATTCGCCCAAATAATACCTATAACAAATAATACCAGAAACAAATCCACACAACATCAGTTGTTCACATTCATCTGTTGTGACAGAGTGAACAAGGCAAACAGACTGAGGTGAAGAACACAGGCATCTACTGTCTACTGTGTCATCTACTGCACTGGCACATCTCAGAGCTGAGGCTGAAATGGCTGCTTTCCTGGCTCGGCAAAAGTCACTCAGGGAAAAACATGCCCTGGAAGAGCAAATAAGGAAATGAAAAGAGCAGCTCCAACTTGAAGCAGAGATAGCTGCATCCATGGCAAAGATAAATGTCTTGAGAACCTCTGGATCAAGTGTTAGGAGTGCTTCCTCTAAGAAATTGGATGGCATGGAGTCTTATTTTGAAAAGAAACTTAATATCCATGCAGAGCCTTTTGTACCACAAAAGGATGGAAAAGCTGGAGCAGGATCACCACCTGTAATAAGAACTTTAAATCCATACTTTGGAGGTGCAAGATCAAAGCAATCTGAAGGAGCCAATTATTTACATCGGTCAAAACCCCAGAGCACAGCTCCTTAATGATGAAGCGCCCTTAGTGTGTCATCTTAAAGATGCAAATGCACCTCCTTTCAGGAACTTCAGCAGTGAACATAACATAATGTCTATAATGGAAAAACAAAATGAAACAACATCGATGCTGGTGCAGCAGCAAAGTTTAGCATCATTACCAGGGCCGGACTGAGACTCATTTTCAGCCCTGGAGTTTCCTACCTTAGACCGGCCCACTTTAGGTCACGACCAATTATTATTAAAATCATGGAATTATAACCTTACATGTTAGGTCTACACACTGTTCTACAAAGCCTTGTAATTCAGTGTATTTTCTAAAATATTTCCAATTCAGTGCAAGTAAAGGTTGCTTCACAATGTGGATTTTTTTCAACAGCGAGTGCACATCGACATCTCCAACATTATTATTCCTCACAACACAACAATAACAGAATCTATATTTTTGTTCTTATAAGTGTTAAGATTTTTCAAACCTTTAAAATGTTTGAAATGAAATAAAAGAATATATAAAATATTAAATAAAAAAATAATACAAAAAATAAAGCTTGCTGCAATTTCTAATAACTCTATCATTGCTGTATCCTCTGCAACAAAAGATTTCCATCACAACTTACTTGCGGTTTGTTCTATCTTTGCGGTTGAAAACTTTTAGTATAGTGATATTAGGGGTTTGACGAGGATAATAAGAAAAAACTGTCTGTATATCCTGTGACTGAGGGCGAGCAAAGCAATCAAAGCTAACAACAGACTCCTGTTCATCTGTGTCATGTCTGACTCTTGGTTCAGGGTTGTGCTGCTGAGCTGCTCCTCTGTCATCAGTAGACTCTGCTCTCCCTTTCACACTTCCTCCAGTTTCCCTAGACTCACCTGCACCTGGATCAAAATAACAAATAATATCTACAGACATTTGGACTTACTTAACCAATTAAGATATTTACTTTGGCAAAATATGCAGGCTTATTTAATATTACGTTATGCTATTGCCTTTCTGTTGTGGGCTTTGTGTATTTACTGTCTCACTTTTAATAATAAAAAATAAAATAGGTCAGTACTATCGTTTGGGTATAGAAAGTGGTTTTAGTGGAACTAATGCTTCTTCACACAGTCTGTTCCAACAGCTCACCTTTTCCTTCCATCCTGACAGGAACAATCCCCTCATCACTACTGGCTCCTGGCTCTGCTTCTGACACTAAAGCACATTTTAAAAATGCTCATAATTCTCAGCACAAATCTTCTATTTTCAGAGCCTTGGTGTCAGTTTCATTCATGTAGCGCTGAATCATGGAGCATCTCAGAGCACCTTTCATACTGAACAGGCCTACACCATACTCTTCATTGGAGCCTATTTATTCTAATAATCTTCCCTCTCTGAGCAGTCCTACCTGCCCACTCTGGACTTGTGGGCTCATGGCTGGTGTCTGCTGCTGGATCTGCTTTCTGACTCTGAGGAGCTACAAGACAAAGTTTCCCAGTTCTGTGGCGTCGCATCATACTATTATTTGAATTGCATAACGTTATGTTACACACCACAATGCCACACAATTCACTGACTCGATAATTAACTAGTTTTAAAGGTGGTTTACCCGATTTATTGTCCTCATTAGTTGTTTCCAACCGGGAGGTCGTTTTTGTGAAAAAGTTGCAGATTTTGGCACATTTGGCTGCATTTACTTCAACAGATTTCCTCTTTGTCATTCTTGCCTTCTCCGCACCACCCTTGCGCTTTCTATTATCCATGTTTCAAACAGCAAACACAGCTGACCATCCACAGCCTACAGAGCACAGATCATATATCCTCCACAGCGAATAGAGCTACTAACCGTATGCAAGGACAGATTACAGCAGGTCGCGGTGCGTCTGCTTGCTAGTACAGGGGGTGGGGCCCAGGAACAGCGGTTGCAGTTTACATGATCAACCCAGTGCTATGACTGAACCCCCCCGCCCAAAAAAAAAAAAAAAAAAAAAAAAAATTTAATATATATTTAAAGTGAACTCTGGCCCTTGCAGCCCAAATATTATACCGGCCCACCGGGAATTGTCCCGGTCCTCCCGATTACCCAGTCTGGGCCTGATCATTACCTAGAAGGGATATTCAGATCTTTGATGGCAGTCCACTGCAATATCGTGCCTTTATGCAGTCATTTGAACAAACAATGGAACAAAAGGCCACCAATGGGATGGACTGTCTGCACTACCTGGAGCAATACACCAGGGGGCAACCACAGCAGTTAATCAGAAGCTGTCAACATATGACGGATGGAAATGGATATGCTACAGCAAAGGCTTTACTCCATGAACATTTTGGAAATGATCATGTCATAGCATCTTTTTATATGAATAAAATATTATCATGGCCATCTATTAAATCAGAAGATACAAAGGCTTTACAAGCATTCAGTCTGTTTTTACGTGGATGTTGTACTGCCATGAAAGATGTATATAATCTGTGTGATCTGAATACATCAGCAAATATGCTCGCTGTGATTAAGAAGCTACCATACAAGCTTAGCGACAAGTGGCGTACATCAGCTTGTGACATACAGGAAAGGTATCAATGCAGAGCTATGTTTGCTGATATTGTAACCTTTATTGAACGTCAAGTGAAGATTGCTATGGACCCCGTATTTGGAGACATACAGGATGCTCCAACACTGGTGGCAGTCAAGGAGAGTGGCAGAGTAAAATCCATGCCTTGTTCAAAGGTTGGTCGGAGCAGTTTCGCCAGCACTGTTACGACAGTTAAAAAAGGAGCTCCTCCAGATAATAAGAGGGATGAATATGAGAAGGCCTGCCTCTACTGTAAAAACCATGGACACACACTGGAGTCGTGTACTCTATTGCAGAGAAAAGCTCATAGCAAAAAGATGAATTTCCTGAAAGCTAATGGAGTTTGCTTTGGTTGTTTGTGCACTGGGCACATCAGCAGAGAGTGCAGGAAGCATCTTTCTTGTAAAATATGTGGCTCACGACTCCCCAGCATGTTGCACATCCATCAAAAGGAAAATGAAAAGGCAGATGACAACAGTATGGTTGAAGTGTGAACTAGTGGTCTCACGGGGGCCGGTGACCAGGATTGTAAATTAGCCATTGCACCGGTCAGAGTCAAATCAAGTAAAGGCCAAAGGTCAGTGGAAACGTATGCCTTTTTAGACCCAGGAAGTACTGCATCTTTCTGCACAGTGGGTCTGATGGATAAGCTTGGTCTCTCTGGGAGAAAAACAAAGATTCTTCTGCGTACGATGGGACAAGAAAAGGTAGTTGACAGTCATATTGCATCTCATTTGGAAGTTGCTGGATTGGACAATGGCATGTATTGTGAAATACCAAAGTTATTTGTTCAAAATAGGATGCCTGTCGACAAAAGCAACATCCCACGGCAGCAAGACTTGGAAAAATGGCCTCACTTGAAGCATATTTGTTTACCAGAAATAGATACAGATGTGGGGATTCTGATAGGCACGAACGTTCCTAGTGCTCTGGAGTCCCTGGAAGTTATTAGGAGCATGAATGGAGGGCCATACGCTGTCAAGACGGTGTTGGGTTGGACAGTAAATGGGCCACTTGGTGGATGCAGTGGTAGTCCTGGGTGCCAATCAGCAGTTACAGTTAATAGAATTTCAGCCATCACACTTGATGAGCTCTGGAACAAACAGTTTAAGACAGACTTCCCTGAGAACAACCAAGATGAGCTGCTGGGGATGTCAAGGGATGATTGCAGGTTCCTGGAAATGGCTGAAAGGTCTGTGAAACTGGTTGATGGTCATTACAGCATTTCTTTCCCTCTTAAAGACAGAAAAGTCAGTATGCCTAACAACCACATAATTGCAGAACAACACATTTTTAATCTGAAGAGGAGGTTTGTAAGGGAGCCATCATTCCATAAGGACTACATTGCATTTATGAATAACCTTATATCAAGTGGATTTGCAGAGAGAGTGCCAGACACAGATTTGGAACACAGTGATGGCAAGGTTTGGTATATCCCTCATCATGGGGTATACCATCCTCAGAAGAAGAAGATGCGTGTTGTTTTTGATTGTGCAGCATCATTCAAGGAGGCCTCACTTTATGCACATCTCCTGCAAGGACCAGATCTCACAAGCACACTGATTGGTGTTCTAACCAGGTTCAGAAAGGAACCTATTGTACTGATGTCTGACATCGAGGCTATGTTTCTCCAGGTTCGAGTGCCAGAAGAGGATGCAGACTTGTTACATTTTCTATGGTGGCCCAATGGAGACTTTAGCCAGCGTTTGGAGGAGTATAGGATGGTTGTCCATCTGTTTGGGGCTACATCTTCCCCAAGCTGTGCGATTTTGCTCTCCGGAGGTGTGCCACAGATAACAAAGACCTCTTCAGCCAGCAGGTGATTGAAACCATCATGCATAGTTTTTATGTTGACGACCTCCTTGCTTCAGTGGCCTCAGAGCAGCAAGCTGTATGCCTGTACCTAAGAAGGCTATGTGCTAAAGGAGGCTTCAATTTAACTAAGTGGACCAGTAGTAGTCGCTGTGTGCTGGCAGCAATACCAGAGGAAGAAAGAGCAAAAGAGGTTAGAGACCTAGACCTGGATCAGGATATTTTACCAGTGGAGAGAGCATTGGGAGTGCAATGGTGTGCGCAGTCTGACACATTTGGATTCAGTATAACCTTTCCAGATCGACCATTGACCCGAAGAGGAATCCTTTCAATTGTCAGCTCATTCTATGATCCTCTTGGAATCTTGTCTCCTGTGATTTTTACAGCTAAAAGGATCCTACAAGATCTGTGCCGCAAAGGGCTGGGCTGGGATGACACTATAGCACCATCTGCTGCTGAGGAATGGACAGGCTGGGTGGAAGAGCTACAAACATTGGATGGCTTCAGCACCAGCAGATGTTTAGTACCTCCCAACTTTGGAGAAATAGCCACCGCCCAGTTACATCATTTTGCGGATGCAAGTGAAGAGGGATATGGGACCGTCACCTACCTGCTGTTGCACAATCACCAAGGTCTTTCACACAGTGCCTTTATAATGGGAAAATCCAGGGTTGCACCTTTAAAGCCTGTGACAATCCCACGTATGGAGTTGACAGCAGCTGTGGTAGCGGCTCAGATGGACAAATTGTGGAGAAGAGAGCTGAGGATGAACCTACAAGATTCTGTTTTCTGGTCAGACAGTACCTCTGTTCTAAAATATATAAAGAATGAAACTACGAGGTTTCGTGTCTTTGTAGCTAACAGAGTCGCAGAGATTCTAAAGACATCTAATTCATCTCAGTGGAGGTATGTGTCTACTAAACACAACCCTGCAGACCTTGTTTCCAGAGGTGTAAGAGTGGAATATTTTTTAAAGAATGAAATGTGGATGTGTGGTCCCCCATTTCTCTTGGAGCCAAAGGAAACCTGGCCTGCTGATCCAGATGACTTGGGGGAGCTTCTGTTCGGAGATCCAGAAGTCAAGGTATCTGCAATTGTTTCTGTGGAACAAAAGGAAGAGAATGCTGTGACATGCTTGATAAACCGCAGCTCCTCCTGGACACATCTCTTAAGAGTGATGGCCTGGATACTAAGACTTAAGGCCTTGTTATTAGAAATCAGGAAGAGGAAGGAAGTAAATGTACACTTTCCTGCATCAAATGTAAAGCAGCACAAGGATGTTAAGATGAGTTGTGGTCATCTCTCATTGGAAGAAATCAAAGCCAGTGAATTAGAAATAATCAAGTTCTGTCAGAGACAAAAATACTAAGAAGAATTTTCTTACCTCCAAAGGGGTGAGAGTGTGAGAGGGAACAGTCACATATACAAGCTCAATCCAATACTGGATGATGGTGTTTTGAGAGTTGGAGGTCGGCTTAGTAAGGCGGCCATGCCTGAAGAGTCTAAACACCCAGCTATAATAGCTAAAGATCTTCATATCTCAGATCTCATCATACGCCATATTCATCAAGGTGTCGGCCATGGTGGTAGGAACCATGTGTTATCAAGGTTACGTGAACGTTTTTGGATTCCTTCTGCCAGCGTTGCCATAAGAAGGATCCTATCTAGATGTGTTGTCTGTCGCAGGTTACATGGAGCTGTTGGTCAACAACAAATGGCGGATCTGCCTGTCAACAGGATTTCACCAGATGAACCTCCCTTCAGTTATGTTGGGATAGATTATGTTGGACCTTTTGACATCAAGCGTGGAAGGATTCTGGTTAAAATATATGGAGTCATCTTCACTTGTTTGGTGATAAGGGCGGTGCATATTGAAGTCGCTTCATCTTTGGACACAGACTCATTTATAAATGTGTTACGACGCTTTATTGCAAGAAGAGGACAGGTTAAGGAGCGCCACTCAGACAATGGCACTAACTTCATTGGTGCAGAGCGTGAGTTAAAAAGAGCTATTGAAGGATGGAATCTGGAACAGATCGACACACTCTCATTGAAAGGAATCAAATGGACCTTTAATCCTCCTACCGGATCACATCATGGTGGAGCATGGGAGAGATTAATTCGTTCCATCAGAGGGGTTCTTAATTCCACTTTGAGAGCACAAAGTTTGGATGAGGAGGGACTTCAAACGGTTCTCTGTGAAGTTGAATCAATTCTCAATAGCAGACCTCTTACAAAGGAGTCTACATATCTAAATGACTTGGAAGCATTAACACTAAACCATCTTCTGCTTCTCAAAACCAAGCCCTGTTTACCACCTGGTCTGTTTCACAAGGAGGACAGTTATGCACATCACAGATGGAAGCAAGTCCAATATATTTCTGATTTATTTTGGAAGAGGTGGACCAAGGAGTACTTACCACAACTACAGGAGCGCCAGAAGTGGACAAAGGTCAGGAGGAACTTCATTCCTGGGGACATCGAGCTAAGAGTGGATGATTCTGCACCTCGGAATTCCTGGATCATCGGAAAGATCACTGAAGCAGTTACTGACAGAAGAGGATTAGTGTAGTGATTTGACAGATAAAACAACTTTAACCCTTTCATGCATGAATTTTGAGAACCTTTGTCAATATTTTTTTTCTTGAGTGTTTTTATACCTCTTTAGGCATGAAAAAAGCAATGCAAATGAATTGTGTTTTTTTTAATGAACCTATTTTTCGTGGAGTTACAAAAATGTCCATTTAGCTGGACACCATGCGTTTAATTTTTGAAGCAAAGAAATGTGTTTAAAACTCATCATCAGAAAGTGATATACTGTGTGAAAACTATGAAATAAAAGCATTTTTAATGCTGCTAACTGCTAAATCACTAATGTTTTTTCACATTTTATCATACTCTAATATTAGTTATTACCAGTGAGGTGCAGTGGGGTTCATGGCTGGGGAGGCACTGACTCTTTCAGAGCCAGATCTACAAATATATGGTGGCCTGAGAAACTGGAATAGAGAGAGTGAGCAAAAGGAATGGCCTGGGTATATGGGCTCTGCATCAAGTCAGCATAGGTAGACTGGCAGGAACTCAACAGGAAACCTTCAAAAAGAGCCATTTCAAACTAAAAATAAAAAAAGTTTATGGTCTTACCTTTATTTGTACATGAAATGTAATCCTCCACTTTTGATGAGGTGAATTAAAGTGTATAAAAAAGAATGAAGAAGATTATCAGCGCATGAATCTGTGGACTCACTGGCGCCATCTATCATGAGGCAGGGGTACTGTTTGCCTCCCCTAGTGACTTTTTCACTGCGGTTTTATGATTAATCTGCGAGCCTAAACACATTACAGAAATACATTCCATACATTATGCAGATTATGGAAGGATAGAGCATATAATCAGAGTGTTTGAAAGCATTTTAACTGCGATATACAGAGGGACAGCGACACAATATTTTCATCTGGTACCAGCAGAGTTCATGAGGGGAGGAGACAGTTCTCCTGGAGGCACAGCACAGCGCTGCATCACGGCACATCTCCTCCCTGTATTTGAACGGAGCATGCGGAAATTCTGCTATTCTAATTGACAAAAAAAAAAAAAATAATAATAATAATAATAATAACAATATTGGATTCGAACGGAAAATGAGTTTATAGGACGTACCAGCTGACAACTATCAACATTTATTATATTTTATAGTCAAGTTTTTTTTCTTTTCAAGATTGACAAGGGAGGCTCTGCCTCCCCTGCCTCCTCTGACTGCACGTCACTGGTTATTACTCATTTCATGGAGATAATATCCTCGTCAGATCCAGGAATTTGACAGTTTTAGCTTGTTTATATTAAAAATTGTCTTGATTGGAAACTGCATAATGCAACAGTTTTTTCAGATATATTTTCAAAATAATTTTTATTTATTGACTGATTTTTTTTTAATGGAATGTCCTTTGTAATGCACAGTATTCTTAAAGTAAAACTGTCAAACTTTTGTCCCCTACAGAGGACAAAATGCATTTCTGGGTCTCAGGAGGATATGCAAAAAAAAAAAAAAAAACCCAAAAAACCTTTTTGTTTCAGAAAACTGTTAATTACAGTCTAATAACAATTACCAACTGATTTACACTCAAACATGTCAGTGCAGATCAGGTTTATCATGAGCAGCAAAGTTTCAATAATTGTATGAACTGCAGTGTTTGGGAGGATGCATAAGTGTCCACTGTGTTGGCTGATATGCAAATAAAACAACAAAACCCATGAATATACAAGAGAACAGCTGTGGAATATCTGTCCACTGGAGTGAACACTATGCATGAAAAGGTTAAATGAATGGAGTCACATCAGTCTTTAATTATGGAACAGAACATTTTCATTTACAGTACGTTCACAGACTTCCAGAGTAGCAGACAAGTAGCTTAAAAACTGAAGAAATAAATCAGTGAACTAATGAAAACTCAATGGTCTCATATAACCATGAACTTCTTCTACTTTGTTCCTTCTTGCTCAGATTGTGGTGATTGTAAACTGTATTTAATGCCAAAATATCCCTTTACTTTCTGTTTCATCAAGGAGACATGTATGAATGCTGGTGCTTTCTTTTCTAATTAAATTCTTCAAGCTCAGTAAGTTTGTAGAAGACAGCGTAAAGGAGGCACATTGTGGAATAAAGTTTTCTTTCTTTTATGAAACAGATTTGTAGGGAATAAAGGTGACATTAAACTCAACTGAAACACCTACTTAATGAAATGAAATGAGAAATACACACAGCAAATTTAGCAGGCAGCTGATTCAGAAATGAGTTGTTTGGGATTCTGGACAGTTTTCCAGAATCTCTTCAAGTCCGTCCAAATGCTGCGGTCCAGAGCCTTTCTGAGTACCCTTCACCACCAGTGCTTACCAGTGGATTTGAGGACTTATGGCACAGCTCTGCACGACTGCTTCAGCAAAGGAGGCACTGAACACGGTCCATTTGGAGATGAGTTTAGCAGTTCACCGCAACAAAGGATAGGATTTTTACAAGAAAGACTTATGTGACCTCAGTCCGGGCTTTTCAGGTCCCACCAGGTCCTGGACAGCCACTATCCTGCATGTTTTAGCTATTTCCCTCTTACAGCCAAGGTTCTAATAGTTTTGGATTTTTCATTATAGTTTAGTTTTATTTAGTTTTGACTTTTATTCTCTAATTCAGTTAGTTTTAATTAGTTTTGAGAGCAGGTTTGTTAGTTTATATTAGTTTTGTTTTATTTGTTTTTTTTTCTAAATGCTTAGTTTTTGTTTAGTTTTGGTTTTTTCATCTTTTCTCTTCTTCACTGTCATATTCAAATAAATCCCATATGGGACTCTGCTGCTTTCTCCCAACTTTAGTCTCCATGTTTCCAGGTAGAGTGGGGATGAGAAGCTGACTCTAAACAAGTGACTAGAAGTGACGGATCGTGAAGTGCCGTATGGTGCCTCCAGCTAAGGTTGCTTGAGCGAAATAAATCAATTTCATATCAGTTTGACATTGACAAAGATGAAAACTAAAGGAATTTTTTCCATAATTTTTTGTTAGTTTTGTAAGCACACAATATAGTTTCAGTTAGTTATCATTTTTTTGTTTTAATTATAGTTTTATTTTTTATTTTTATTAATTTCAGTTAATGAAAATGTTTTTTCAATTCTAGTTTTCGTCATTTTGTTAGTTTTTGTTAATGATAATAATCTTGACGGTCATTATCAGGCTTCTGCAGAGCTTGATGACAGGCTTATCATTTGAATCAGGTGTGTTGGAGGAGGGATCCATCTAAAACATGCAGGATAGTGGCTCTCCAGGACCAGGGTTGGCCACCCCTGCACTAGTGTCACAGTTTGTTAACAGGCTTTATACACAGCCCCACTACTTCCTGAAGTTAAACCAGCTCCTTTATTTCCTGTCTTTCATTATTGGACACACTGATTAATCCAGGTGTGCCTAATTAATCAGTAGTCACAACAAGAAGTAGCAGACACACCTGGATTAATCAGTGTGTCCAATAATGAAAGACAGGAAATAAAGGAGCTCGTTTAACTTCAGGAAGTTGTGGAGTTGTGTAAAAAGCCCATTGGCTGCACAAACAGAATCACACACTGCAAAAATCCAGATCTTACCAAGTGTCTTTTTCTCGAGTCAAAATATCTCATCACACTTAAAATAAGACATAATCACCTAAAGAGTAACTTTTCAGTGAGATTCAATAACTGATTTTTAGACAATAGGCAAGGCAAGTTTATTTGTATAGCACATTTCAGCAACAAGGCAATTCAAGGTGCTTCACACAGGACATTGAAATAAAAGAAACAAAAAGAAACACATTTAAAACATTATAAAAGAAACATGTAAAAGGTGATTAAAAACAGCGAGTAAGAAAACACATAAAATTAAAAAAAAAAAAAAATAGAATAAAATAAAAATAAAAACACACATATTATAGTAAGAGTTGCAGTGCAGAGTTTCAAAGAGAATATAAAGTTTAAAAAGTCAAAAGCCTTTTAGTCAAAGGCAGCAGTGAACAGGTGAGTCTTTAACCTTTACTTAAAAGAACTCAGACTCTCAGCAGACCTGATATTTAGACCTCAAAATTCTTATTTCAAGAAATCTTACCAAGATATTTTTCTCTCGTTCCATTGGTAGATTTTTTTTGCTTAATTCAAGATTTTGTTGCTTTATTCAAGCGACTTTGCATCATATTGTGTAGATCTGACTGTTGTTATGACCCTGGGTCATAATTTGTTTATTTACGTGTATATATGTATATATGTTTCTGTGTGTTCTCCCCCGTCCTGTAGGTGTGCTGTGCCCTTTTTGTGTCTGTTTGTTTTGCAGGAAGCTGATTGGTTGAGAGTGATTGCCCAGCCCCTTCAAATGGCCCTGGATCCAGCCGTTTGCTCTCTCTCTTGCCTCCTGCCAGCTTCCAACCGTGTGTTCCTGTGTGTGATCGTCAGTCTTCGTGTGTTTCATGTGCTAATTCACAATTTTGTAAATAGTCGTAAATAGAATCTTTTTGTACATTTGATCCTTTTCTGGTAGCGGAGGTCGGCTCTTTTGTTTTTCCCGTTTTCTCCTGTTTTTGGTTAGGGAGTTTAGGTTAGTTTTCTGTATTTTATTTCGTGCATTTATTTTGGATTAGGTAAATTAGTTTGAACTCCAAAGAAAACTTTTTGGTTGTTGTTTTATCTGAACCCTCCCCTAATCCTTTTTTAGTTGCTAAAAAAATAAATCTTGTGAATTTTAATTTTTTGACTGACGTGTGTGCTTGGGAGCTGGGAGGGGACAAAACTAGAGCAATATTATGTTCGCCCTGGTAAACCCCTAGGCCGGGGTGTAACACTGTAGATCCTGTGGACTGCTGCTCAGCTAACAGCCTGCCTCCTTGACAGGTCTCATTTTGGAGAAATCAGGTGTTTCACTAAAAGCAGCTGATGAAGCAACACTGTCAAGAACAACAGGTCCATCAGCTTAGTATCCCAGCCATGAGCCATCCCAGGTACACATGATTACACCTCAGGTGACTCTGACAGGTGGTACACATGGACACTTACACAGTCACACCTATCTTGGATATTTTATATTTCAGAAGTAGTGCTGAATGATCCACTGTGTGTCAGGTTTACTGAATTTTACTTTTAGTTTCATGTACTTTCCACAGATTCACTGGTTAAAAAAACCCAATGATACTTTCACTTTCTCTCTTACTCTATTATAATTTACACAATGAACAATGATATAAAAATCCAAGTGACACAAAAAATCAACTTATGTCATCTATACAAGTTGATAGATGTATTTATCAACTTTTATCTTGACTTTCTCGATCTGAGTTTTAGAGATTTTCATGAAGTTCCTTCCATAGCTGATGAAGAGAAATCAACAATAAAGAATCTAACGACAAAGAACTTCAACAACACATATATAGTGCACTTTTTTGTTACTTATTCTTTATGATTGTAACAGTTTATAATGTATACACATTTTGCTGCTTTACATATTTAGGCAGTCTTGAGTGCCTTTTACTTCTGCATTCCGAGGAGCCCCTGAGAAATGAAAAAAAATTGAAGTTATGATACTTACATTTATTTATTTTTTTTAAAGATAATTAGGTCTTTTTGAAAAACTATGCATTCACTTACCATCAGTATAACAGCAAATGCACCAAATATGATCAAAAATGGTCACTTGTAGTGACACCCTTCACTGCAATGCCCATCTTTGACATTCTCGCATCCATGCTTTGCCTAAAAACGGAGGAACATTTTCATTGCTTTATTCTGTGCAGATCTTGGCATTTATTTTCTTTATTCAACAGGTCATTGAGAAAATGCACTGTTACACTGTAAAGAGCTTTACCTTTTCTCATGAAATGATTGTGACAATGTGATTTATTCTCAATAAAGTGTAACTGGGACTCAGTGTGTAATCATTGCACCTGGTCAAAGGTGATTATTGATGTGTATAAAAAAGAATCAAAAAAAAAAAAGAATGTGCCTGAAAACAAAATTATTCCAACTTTATGAGCAACAGTGTAGTTTTCTTTCTTTGTATGTAAAAACCAAGAGGCCGTTACCAAGGTACTGCCACACCACACGTGAACATTACGTAAAAGCCAACACCACAAAGTCACCAGATGTAGAGGATGTCACTCACACAGTCAGAGGCATCCTGAGTATCTGCTCTCCAGTCAGTGTATCGCTGTCACAGCTTTGTAGTCTTCAGAGCAACAGAAATGTTTTTGTGTGTATTGTCAGGGAGTTTGTGGTTCTACCCCCTGTTCATGGAGGTGGAACATGTAATTAACCCTATAACGCCAAATGTATCATATTTCATACATGAGTTTTGAAGCCTTCTACATGATCAGTGTGATATTTTTTTTTCTTGAAAAGCCTGATGTTTACAATTAGATACATGCAATACACTGATAATCCACCAGGGGGGAGGAATTCATTCACTAGAGGCTTTTCCAGTGACACTACAAGATTGTCAGGAGGCAGAACTTTGCCAGTTTTGAAAAGGAATTGCCAAATTGTTGGACATGTTTGTGTTTTATTATGTTTTTGTTTGTTCAAAAATAATAATTTTTCAGCATTGAGACCCGATGTATCAAATATGAAACAAAACTGAAAATCATACATGGAAATTGATGTTAAAAAAATGTGTAGATGGACCAATAAAGGCTCTGGTTTCAAAGAGCTGGAATTTTCTGTCACTGATTTAATGGTTCAGGCTTTACAGGGTTAAAGAACCAGTGATACTTCTCAGCTCATCCTGAAACACTGTCACATAGTTTGACTTTCATTGTTACTCAGGATAAAGCTAAAATTTGTCACCACCTGTATCCACAAAGGCAGCACAACAGTCCTTCATGGTACAACAGAGGCTGAACATCCCTTATGTGAATAATAAAATAATTGTCTCTGAATAAAACATACCCACTTTTAGGATATTTACTATGTTTTTTGTTTGGTGTCTTATTTGCCTTTGAACACATCATCCCCCTGACACCCTTGATTGTTAATATTTCTGTGTAATTATTTATTTTTTTTTATTTTATTTTTATTTTTTTTTTACAAATTCATCCCATGGGCCAGATTGGACCCTTTGGAAGCCCTGTTGGCCTACAGGCCACATGTCTGACTGCTAAGATCTCTGAGTAATCATATTATCAATGGCAGCAAAAATATTAGAATACTTTAGCTAATAAAACATAAAAGCAAAACTATATAACTGTTTAATAGGTATTAGCAGCAATAAATTACAAAATGGTAGTATGTTGGTGTGAAAATTCAATATAAAATTTAAAATAGTAAACATCTGGAAAGTTTTAAAATGTTTTACTTTATTCCAAAGTGTAATAAGAAGTAATTTACAACTTTAAAACAACTTTTCCTCAAAAGCAGATTAGTTTCGATTACATTCTCAGCAGTTGCTAATGATGAATGCAAATATGGTTATTGGCACCATGGTAGAAAAAATAAATAGATTTAATTAGTAAATGTATATAAAGTACTTTCAGGCAGTGACAGTTACTGCAGACAACAATGACTGCAAGACTTAGAAGGAATCTTGATGTTTTGTAATTGACGTGGTTAGAAGATTAATGACAGTCATGTGTAGACTCCTCTTAACCCTTTCATGCATGAATTATAAGAACCTTAATCAAGATTTTTTTTTTCCTCAGTGTTTTTATTCCTCTTTAGGCATGAAAAAAAAAAACAAAAAACAATGCAATTGATTTTTCATGAACCTATTTTTGATGGAGTTACAAAAGTGTCCACTCAGCTGAAGACGATGTGTTTAATTTTAGACCCAAAGAAACATGTATTTACTGATTTACTGTGAGAAAACGATGAAATAAAAACATTTTTAATTCTGCTAATCTGATCTTTTCTCACATTTTAGCATACCTTCATGGAGATAATATGCAAAAAAAACAGCTTTTTATTTAAGAAAACAAAACAAAAATGTTAATTACAGTCTATTAACAATTAGCATTAGCATGTAACTTTTCATAAACAGCAACGTTACAGTAATGGTATGAATGTCAGTGTATGGGATGGTGCATAAGCGTCCACTGGATCAGCTGATATGGAACTGAAACAACAAATTCTTTATTCTTCTGTTTTGGTTTTGATTATTCTTCTGTACAGCACTTTGGTCCACTGTGGTTGTTTTAAAGTGCTTTACAAATAAAGTTGGATTGGATAAATATCCATGATCCCTATTAAATCAACCAATAAATAATACAAAATGAATAAATAGAACAGCTGTCCACTGTGGTGACCACTATGCATGAAAGGGTTAATCCCAGTGATTGATGGACTCTTATTCACTGCATAATCTGTAAATTCATGCACACACATCATTTTACTTTTTCTGAGAGTATATAACTTCAGCTGATGATATTTTCAGATTTGTGAAAGTAAAATTTACAGTTGTAGCCAGGGTCAGATCCTTTGCGTGTTTCCAACTGAGAATGACATGTCATGAATTACTAAAAAAAATATAAGTGACAAAATTTCTTCCACTGATTTGTTTTCCCTCTTTGTCCATGTTTTTGCCTTTTCAGTCTTTCATTCTTCCGGCACAATTGTCCAATGTGCTCCTTTAAGTTTATTTTGCTATCACAGGATTTTCTGTCACGTCAGGCTGGCTGTATCATCTCGCCGTGGTGACTTAGCAGCAGGTGGTAAACTCTGTTGTTGGTCGTCTTGCTGAACATTCAGATAAACCTCTGTGGGTTTCCGTGCCACAAAAAAGACACAGTCGTAAACATATCGCAACATAGAGCGGTCATTCTCTGTGTATGTGGTCTGTACCGACTCTCTTTCTACCTGCAGGAAAAACAGGGATACCAAAGTTACAACCACAGGAGCATTTCTCAGGATAAATGGAAAGTTATTCATATGATTTAAAGTCCTGGATTTACCTCTATATGGACACCATATTTAACCATCGCTGACCTGATGTCTTCATAACTAAGTTCAACTGAAAGCTCATTGGCCAGGTTCTCAAAGTGGCACAGCAGTGGACTTGATGAAAACAGTGAATATTAAAATGTAGAGTTGTACATTCTCCAACGACCTGCATTTAACAGTCACATAGCTGCAGTTTTTAACAAGTAAAACAGCATGGAAGATCTTATGCTATGTCCAAACTAATACAGATATTTTTATAAAACAAGATTACTACAGATATTTTTCCACCTTAGTTTTTTTTTTTTAATTGTCCACACTACAACACAAAAACCACACCACAAAATAGCAAAAAAAAAACAAAAAACCTCAAAGTCAAGCCTGGATTAACCATATGGGCAACTGGGCAATTGCCCAGGGGCCCGCGACCTCTGAAGGGCCCTGGGTAGCTCGGGCATAACGAAAATATCTGGTTATCTTTTGCTTATAAATGAAACTGTCCGCTGCCCGGAGCCATTGCACTGCACAGAAACCCTGCTCCTGCTGTCTGTGACCGTGAGCTGAGACCCTCTCCTCATTGGTCAGTCCAAAAAGCCAATCAGCGGTGACGCAAATCAACGTGCGTGCACTGAGCGGGATGTGAGACGTCAAGAACTACGCGACGTACGCGAATCAAACATTGCAAACATGGAGAAGCAGCTAAGTGGGAAGTTTAGTATTGGTCAGATAAGTATTTCTTTGAGAGAAATTGACGGTTTTCCAGATGTTTATATCAGTGGCGATTTCTCATAGACTGCAAGGGAAGCCCGGCTTCCCCTAAAATGATGAAAATTAAATGGTTAAATATGTTCGGTTGTGTTGACATTTTATTGACTACAAATGTGTTAGAACACGTTCATCTCAAAGATGAGTTCGTTCAAATCAGCTTTATCACAAACCAACGGACGCGATGTTGTTCACTTCTCATACATTCCCGTGTCTGTGTTTTCTCCTCCATCTCTGCTCAGTGCATTTGTCCGTAGACTGTGTCCGTCTCTGGGCTTCAACGGGACTGAATGGAACAGTTTTTTTCATTGCGTCAAAACTGGACGGTAATTGGATAAATGCCACGATGTTGTCCCGCCCCCGGACACCGGGTGTCTCTGAGGGAGAATGGAGCTGTGGGCGGAGCTCGAACGGGCTATGCCAGAATCCCACGTGCTGATTGGAGGATCAGTCGAAAGGCTGAATCCCGTTTGACTGACAGCTGTTTTCAGATCTGCTCCTTCACTGACACAGTTCAGTTTAATACCGTCACACATTCTGCTGGGAAATCAAGAGAGAAAGTACTACGAAATTACTCGTTCATTTTTTGCACTGTAAATAAAACACACTCATTGTACTTCCTTGTTTCAATTTAACATAGTTTCAGCGTTTTCTTGTTTCAGTTCCATAATTTAATCATTTCTTGTTCGAGTTTAATATCGTTTTGTAGATAGTTAAATCAATCAAACTGTCGGCTAGGTCGGAGTGAAAGGAGCATCTGTAGTTTAAAAAGGCTGAAGTCTGACACCCACAACACAATGAGCCAAGGCAATCTAAGCAGCCTAGGTCTACTGGATATTGAGAGGACACTGGTCCAGTCCCTGAAAAAGACGCCTACTTGGTACGATAAGGTTACTGAGCATTTTCTTAATTCTTTTTTTTTTTTTTTTTTTGTATGTAAGCCGACAGTGAGCTTCCCCTGTCTAAAAGACGAGCAGCCGGCACTGGTTTATAGTATTTAGTATATGTAGTATTTAGTATTCAAATGTTTAACCCTTGCCTTGACATGCCTTGAATTGTGATGTGTTTTCTGTTTAAAAGTTAAACTGGGACCAAAATGTTTATTTTATCAGATTATACTACATTATATTTATTTTTTCCTTGTGGTGGCTCCATGAAAATGTTGAGATATGTTTATTGTTGAGAGAAAGCAGATTTCAAGATGTTTACATTGCACTTACTTTAACTCTCTTGTTGAATTCTGAGGTGACAAGGGGATTTCTGTTTAAAATTCATATCTGATTCTATCAGATTATGTTTGTGTTTTGTCTGTGGGCTTTTTCTGACGATTCAATACATTGGTGTTGGCAAAAAGTGTTCTTAAATAAATACTGGATACTTTGGAAATGGTTTATTTATTTTTTGTGAAAATGGAGGACACTTCCCTCTCTTTCTAATGTAGTGGATCAATTTTAGATCATACTGATGATGAGGATGTGTTTTGTTTTCATATCATCATATGCAAGTGAGTGGCCTTGACAAGAGGCTGTAGTGGTGCACTTATAGTTCTACGAGCATTTACACATTTGTACATCAAAATGCAATTGATAATAGTTAGATATTGGAGTATGGGGTATGTTTACATATATTCCTGGAACTTATTCTGTATTTTGCCAGATTATAGGGATCCTGGGGTTGTGATGATGGGGCCCTTGAATATTGTTGCCCAGGGTACAATGAAGTGTTAATCTGGCCCTGCTCAAAGTACACCATAGTTTCGTAACTTAAAACTGCAAACACTGACAATTTTGCATGTAACAAATGTAGAAGTCATGAAGTTCAGCAGCAACAAGTTAAGTTAGAAACTTCAGTTATGTTAAGTGTTGGTTCAGGTGGTCAAAGTGTAGTATACGCAATCCAGTGTTTTTAAAAATCTTCACTATGAAAGGCATTTTCAAAAATCTATATTTTCGTAACCTAAAACAGCATCTACATGTGGATGAGAGGCCTAAACGTACATGGAAAAATATCCACCAAGAGATACACACTGCCTGGCCAAAAAAAAAAAAGTCGCCACAAAAAAAAAAAAAAAAAAAAAGGTCACACACTCTAATATTTCGTTGGACCGCTTTTAGCTTTGATTACGGTATGCATTTGCTGTGGCATTGTTTCGATAAGCTTCTGCAATGTCACAAAATTTACCTCCATCCAGTGTTGCATTCATTTTTCACCAAGATCTTGTATTGATGATGGGAGAGTCTGACCACTGTGCAAAGCCTTCTTCAGCACATCCCAAAGATTCTCAAAGGGGTTCAGGTCTGAATTCCAATCCATGTGTGAAAATGATGTCTCACGCTCCCTGAATCACTCTTTCGCAAGTTGAGCCTCATGAATCCTGGCATTGTCATCTTGGGATATGCCTGTGCCATCAGGGAAGACAAAATCCATTGATGGAATAACCTGGTCATTCTGTGTATTCAGGTAATCCACTGACCTCATTCTTTGAACACAACATTGAACCTAGACCTGACCAACTGAACCAACCCCAGATCACAGAACTGCCCCCACAGGCTTGTATGTAGGCAGTAGGCATGATGGGTAATCACTTCATCTGCCTCTCTTCTTACCCTGATGCACCCATCACTCTGGAACAGGGTCATTCTGGACTCATCAGACCACATGACCATCTTCCATTGCTCCACAGTCCAATCTTTATGCTCTGTTCCATCGAGGTACAAAGCGTGTTTCAGCAAGATAATGGAACACACCCAAGGCATGACATGTTGAAACTGCAGAGAAATTAGTTTGGATATTTTTTCTCATTATCATATATATGTTTTTTAATCTTTTGCATATTTTTGTGCCTATCAGATGCAGCCATACATATTTAAACACAAAAAAGATTTTTCCACAAATATTTCAAATTAATATTTATGGTTGTGTAAAATATTACAAGTACTGTATACATAAACTAGCTTTGAACTGCATTCATTAGATTTTTTTGGCTTCAATGCCAATTTTTAAAAAAAATATATTAATGTGACTTTTTAAAGTAATCGTCTGCTTGGAAGGTCCCTGTTTAATCTTTTTTTTTTTTTTTTGACAAACACAAACAACAAACACAAGGATTCATACACATTGAAGTACATGCCTTAAAGATCACAGAACAAACTTTATTCTGTTTTATTTAATATTTGAACACATTGTGTTTTCTCCATCAGATGGTTGGGTTGATTATCTTGCCCATAAACAGGATGTCTTCTGTGTTGCGTTCAGTGATGAGAACCATAAAAGGACGATTGAACTTCAAGACAGGAATGAAGCGGAGGGACGCAAATGTGATTTCGATGCCTGTGGCAGCTGCAGCGGTGGCTCCAACCTCGTCAACATCCAGGGCAGCATGATGTACGATCTGAGGAAAAATGGAGTGAGAGTGAGATGAAGGGTTGATGGAAGTAAGAAGGAGAGTAAAATTTTGTTGTTACCTCTGAAACAACCAATTTCTGTCCTTCTGAAATCCCACTCAGATCTGCCTTATCACCAAACATGTCTGTCATCCCCATCTGACTCAACACATCCTTCAGGGAGTAGGAAGTCTTGATGGAAAACTTCGGAATGAAAATCTCATATTTGCTATAAAAGGAAAAATGTGGGTTGTGTCAGCTTCAAACTCAAATAACATGTTGTTTTAGTTCAGCTTTTATCACCAACTGCAGAATATTTCATAACAAAAACAGAAACATTTCAACTGTTGTCTAACCTGGATTCCATCCGTTGAAGCCATTTGGTGACATGACCTGGACAAATGACTCTGTCCAGTGTGGCCATGTCATCAGGCAACATTAGCAGCATGGAGTAGGAGTTGGTGAAAGGGAGGTGGAGCACTGATGTGTTAATCGCTTGATCATAATACACATCAAAAGTGTCCTCCATATTCATCATCTGAACTGGAACCTGGAAAATGAACATTATTCCACAAAAAAAAACAAAACATTAAGAGTAAGAAGAATGCATGATAGAATTCTGAACACTGCTCTGTATTCTAAGTTGTCTATTGTTGCTTCTTAGTGTGTTGTTATTACGATGATATTAAACCTCAAATTGTGGCCTTTATTCTCTTCCTTTTTCTGGGATAATGTTTCTGTTTAAAATCACAGTTTGTACAAGCACTGACTGCAGTTTATTTATTTGTAAGACGTATCTTACATTAAATGAAAGTTGAATGTGCGACTTTAAATCTTGCTCTAAAAAATGTCGGATGAACATCATAAATCATACATCATGAACCAAAATGGAAAGGAGGAAGAGGAAATGTAATGTTATAAGTTGTTTGCTTAATCTTTGCATTACAGATGCTTTTGTTCTTTTTATTTTTGCAGATCTAAGTTGTCATATTCTGATTTACAATTTTTAACTGTATTTTGTATCCTTATTTGTACTGAACAGTCAGTGAAAGGTTTGATTTGTGTGTGGTTTAGATGAACTCACACCTGTCTGTGTTGAACTTGGAGAAAAGGTCAGATTCTACATAACAGATCTAATTTTACATCTTTGGAAAGTAACAGTCGAGCAGAAAAACCAGATTATGAACCTGGGGAATTTTTGAGGTCAAGAAATGCTAACCTAATTGTGCAGGTGTTAAGAAAGGACACACTTTCTGAAAACTCTTTGTGGTTCAGCTATGCAGTTGGTTTGATTGACAGGTGTCCAAGGCGCTTGTTAAACTCAGATGAATTTTGAGCATGTGCTTTTCTTAAAATTAGCTTATGGAGTGACTGACATGTTCTGCCCAGTAACTACCATTAACCAATAATAACGGCGAATGATGTCATTGAATAATGGAAGTCTCCAAGAGTCACTAAAGACTATAAAAAGAAATAGAGGAAACTTTTTTTTTTTTGCTTTCTTTTTCTCTCTGAGACAAATAGTCTTTTTTGTAACTTTTTCTATTTTTGCCTGAAGCAATAAATCAAGCTTTCTTTTAACTTTTTAAAACCTCAAACCTTCTTTTTGGTGAGTTCTTCCTTTCTCCTGGTTTGGTCCTTCCATCCGAAACATAACTGGTGAGTTAATTTAAGTTACATGACCCCCCCTCTGGCAAGCAGCCGACATGGAGTAGTCCAGAGCCACCGTTGGTCAAAAAATCTCTAGAACACGCAACTTTTTGTCCAAGATAACTGGAGAGTTTTAGTACCAAGGTGGTTTAAAGATAAAGAAACTGGGGCAGTAGTTCATTAACCGAAATAAATTGTTGCTTTTGAGATTTACTGCTTGCTGCATGTTTACATATTTATCCTTATTTTTCATTTTTTTCCTTTATTTTTTTCATTTGACAATATTCCTTGTTTGGTGTAACAAACAAGTAGTCTAGTTGTCACACACCACACAAGAACAAAGTTCTGCAAACATGATGTATCAAGAACAAGCAGCAAGATCTCTCCAGTCAGGGCTGAGGAAAAGAATGGTGTCATTCTTTGTAGTTCATGTGGGGTGTATACAGGCCTTAAATGTCGATCACCACACTCACAAGGGCAAATACAGCTGATGCATTCCTTCATTCTAATTTATCATTTAGTCCCATTTGGTGGTTATCTTATTTGCATTTTCAATCAACTAGTTAAATTTTGGGTTTGAACTTAGCCAGGTGCTTTCCAGTGTTAAAGAATATGAAAAACAATTTCAGACACATATGACAGAACTCCTCCAAAAAGGTTTTGATCTTGGACCATGCCCTACTGTTCCACCAATGTTTGTGAAAACTGATGCAGTAGGTTTTAAGTAATCCTGCTGAGGAATGGACGCGTGGATAGACAAAGGGGAGGCATTACATAAGGTACTTGGTGGTAGATAATAAAATGCACCACTGACCTGGGTGTTCTCATCAACTGTGAACATGTCCTGCTTGGTGAGCTGAGGGTCAAAAGGTGTTGCCCATTTCCCTGTTTCACAGAAGAAGGAAAAATTAATCATAACAGATATTGATATTTTTAAATAAAGTATATTAGAGTTGTGGAAATGACCTGAAAATGAAGAGGAACTGATAAAACATGTACCTTTGTAGTAGATGTAGCTGAGGAGATACATGACTGTGTTTTCATCCAGGCTTTCAACCATCTTGTCTATCTTACCGTGGGTCTTCTCCTCCACATACTTATTGATGGTGTTTGCACTTTCTGTGCTCTGGGTGAAGTCAACAGTGAACCCATCTGCAAAGTAGGACTGCTTCAGGCCGTCCAGGAACTCAGGCTGAGTCTTGAATTGGTCATCCACAAACACAGCGGTGCCTTGACTGGCATCTTCTTGGGATCTACTGTTGTACAGAAGTGAATAAAAGGCCTGATCTACATCTGCCTGGGTCAGCAGAGAGCTGTTGAAACCCAGACCAGTGAAAAGCTGCTCATGGGTTTCACCTCGTGCTCCGACGGACAGGGCAGCCAAGGCTACAGACACACTTACAGGTGAGAAGAAGATATTCTTGCCTTGTGAATCAGCATGGTTTGCTAAGTTTGTGTACAGACGGAGGGCAAAGTCTTTGTTTGCTGATTTCACCAGTGAGACAGTGTTGGTGCTGCTGGGAACTGTGGTGTGTTGGTCTGTCTGATCTGAACTACCATGACCTTCATGGTGATGGCCTCTTCCCACACAGACCAATGCAGATAAGATCCAAAGAACCCCTACAGCACGCAACATAGTGAACTACAAACACAGAAGTGAAAAAGACAGCATTTGTTAGTTTTTTTGTACTGTGTGTAAAGTATAATTGCATAATGAAAGCATGGTTAAACTATAAATGACACTTTTTACATATTTATCTAGATAAGTGGTTCCAATCTTCTTGATGCTTAATTTATTTTTTATTTTTTTCCTTTTCTTTCACCCATAGGACCAAATTTTACAAACATATGTCCTTTCAGGCTATAATGTCTACAGTTTACTCACTCTTCCACCATCATGTAAATAATGATAAATGTACTTGTCAGTTCACAGAACGATAATGTTAATAATCATGTCTAACAAGTAATATTTGTGACCTAGCAACACACTGATAACAACAAACACACACGAAACAAGTAATTCAAACAAAAAAAAGCACTCAGGGAGGACAGACCTCTGCCAAGACAAATCTGTGCCCCCCCCCGATCACCACCAAAATTTAATCATGTCTTCCTTGTGCCATTTCCTGAAAATTTCATGAAAATCCATCCATAACTTTTTGAGTTATCCTGCTAACAAACAAACCCACAAACAAACACGTAAACAAACACACAAAGCAAAGTGATCACAATACCTCCTGGCAGAGGTAATACATTTACATAATCAAACACATGACTGGATTATGCTTTTGCTGTCAAAACACTATATATTCTAAATTGTTTACATCTTGTGCATTTTCATTTTGTTACATAATGTTCTTGCTTCAGCTTTTTTGGTCATTTTCATCTTTTTATGTCTTTCCCATCATCATTTTCGTCGTAGATGCTGTTTTTCGTCCTTATGTCAGATGCTGCTCCTCTGCATTTAATAAGGCTTTTGTCAACATTTAGAAATTTGTCAAGACAATCACTCTACTATTTTGATTAGGAAAATGAATTCACAAATTCATACATTGTTATTTTCCTATATTTATAACAGCCCCCTCCTCCATTTGGGTCAGTTTGTTAAAGCAGATCATTTATCCAGTGACAAAATGTGTCTTAAACACAAAATTGCCTTTAAACTAATTTCACTTTTTCTTTTTTTTATCAATAAAAAAACAACATATGATCATATCTTAGAGCATCCAATTACACTATTTAAAAGAACTTAATTCAACAGTCAGTGATAATGAAAACTAACAACAAAAAAGTTATTATGTGCAAAATGCATTTGATCTGATGCGCCGTGTTGTTTAAAGATTTCCCATTTTCAATCTCAGCATATTATAGAGAAAACTGCATTAAAATAAATAATATGAGATAATATTTTGGATGACTTGCCTGCTCTTGGTTGTATTTTATGTCTCATCAACCACAGACACTGAAGCTCAGGCAGAACAGAGGGTAGATGTCTCATATTATAAACAGATCAAATCAGCTGAACTTTGGTTTTGTTTATTCTGACTAAGCCTCTTATTTGCATGACCACTATATTTGTTCAGTGTAGTGCACAGGTGTCCAACATGCGGCCCGGGGGCCAAATACGGCCCAGTCCAGTTAAGGCAGGAGTCTTTGTCGGAGGAGGAGGTGCCCAGACCTGAAGAGGAGGGGCTCTCTGAAGAGTATTAACCCTCCTCCAGACCCCCTCCACCCTCCCGTTCCTGGTCTAATTGTTTTGGGGATGTCAGAGGACGTCCCTTGAGGGGGGTTCTGCTGCTCTTTTTCTCTCTCTGGCCCTTTAACTCAGGCACACCTCCTCATCAGCTGATTCCACTCACCTGTGTGCGCAGCTGTGGCTCATCAGGTGGGGCGTATATATTCACCTCTCTGTCTTCTGTTCATTGTCAGATTGTTCTTCTGCTTCGTGTGAGACTATCCAGCATTATGCTCCTGCCTGTTTCTGAACCTGATCGTACCTGTCTGCCTGACCATGTCTACCTGCCTCCTGGTAACCTACCTGCCCTTTGTCCTTTATTTATTTATTTCAAACATGTGAAGAAACAAATGTTAAGGGTTAGTATTTTTTTGTTGATTCTGTAATGTGCTGTGCCATTTGTGATTGTTGTATTTTTGTAGTTTTTTCTGTTCTCTTCCTTGTGTGTGGATTTGTTCTGTTTTTTTTTCCCTCCAACAGATAGCAGCTGATTGAGGATGAGCTGCAGGAGTGGTGTTGGTGTGCTGGCTGCTTCTGACTGGTGCTTTGGAGTTGAGCTGGGAAATTTAAAGGACAGATCGTCATTCCTCCAGAGGCTCCTCTCATTCCATCCTCCCCTGTGTGCAGACCAGCCATTTGTCATTTTTTGTTAGAACTATGTAAACCTAGTGATACAAGGAGGGTAATCTTTTTCTTTAAGTTTTGTTTGGTAAGGTTGATGTATTTTGGTTTCCTTCGTTTGTTTTTGTAGAACATTTTGATTCCCTTACCTGATTTAATTTTTCTTTTTTTTTGTAAATATCTCATCCTGCAGTGCTGTGGCTGCTGGTCATTTTTGATAATTTGCCCTGTTTGTTAAGGGACATGGAGGGAGGGGAGTCTCATTTCATGTTGCGTCTTGGCAACCCCTAGACCGAGCGTAACACAAAATAAAACAAAACAAAGCCAATTAAGACAAACCAAAATAACATTAAAATGGACAGAATCCATCTTCACGCACATACAAGTCTGAATATTGCATGGTCGAAAAGGGGTAGGAAGAAGTATAAACTTATTTTATCCTACCCCTCAGTGCTTTTATTCCTTTATCATTAACTTAATACAGCAATCAAACAATACTATTTTCCTAATTTTAGCATCGAACCACAACAATCCATAATGCAGTAACTGAATTATTCACAACAGTATGTTCATGGCAGTGCAGTCATACAGACTCAACAATTCAACTGTTTTCTTCAATAATTACACATATTTATCAGTACAACATCATCCATAAACAAACAGGCCTCACTGTCATTATTAAATACTGTACCTCTCGAGAATCAATTCTTTATATCTTTTTTTAAACTGAATTATGTTTGATATTTGTTTTATCTCCACACACAATTTGTTCCATAATTTTACTCCACAGATGGTGATACAGAAACTTTTTAATGTAGTGCGTACTTTATGAATCTTTAAATTAAATTTTCCCCGTAAATCATAGCCTCCCTCTCTTTCACAAAACATTTCGTGAATATTGCCCAGTAGTAAGTTATTCTTTGCTTCATGTATTATTTGAATAGTTCTGAACTCCACAAGGTCAATGAGTCAATGACCACGTCTGCCTCCAGGTTACCTACCTGCCTTCCATCCCCCACTACGTCTGCTGTCTTTGCTCCTGGTTTCGTCTGGCTTTCATGGTTTTGACCCCTCTTCCATCCCTGACTCAGCTGTTGCATGCTCCTCATCGGCTGTTCATCTGCTGTGGCTGAACTCCTGAACACGGCGTTACTCCGTGTTCGCCTTCATACTGGTGAGCTGCCTGGCCTCAGTGCTGATAAGGCTATTGGAGACATGCAACTGTTTGAACTCTCAATCCTCGTAGTATTTCCTGTGTTCCCTGGACTCAATAAAGACTTGCTCCAAATTAAGTATCCTGTCTGTATGTGAGCTTTACTCTGCACTGTAAAACTAGTAGTGTTTAAGTCTCATTACTTTAGATATCTGCAGGTTCGGAGTTTTGCCTCTAAATTTTTTCTAGAGTATCCATCTCCACCTTCTAAAGACCTATTGTACTTAGTCCTTAATGTAAATCCGCTCAATAAAAGAGCAATATCAAAAATATATGCATTAATCCTGAACAGCTGTCCTCAAATGTGGGACAAAATCAAAGCAGCATGGGAAGGAGAAGTTGGAGAAATAATACCAGAAGACACCTGGAAAAATACCATACAGCATATACTGTACATACATCATCTCTCTGTATCAGACACGGTTTGATTCAGTTTAAGGTCGTCCACAGGTTGCACTATAATAATGACAGACTGTCTAAATTATACCCTAATGTAGCACCAAACTGTCCTAGATGTCAATATTCTCCTGTTTCTTTGGGACACATGTTTTGGTCATGTCCATCTTTGTATAGTTTCTGGTCTTCAACCTTCCAATCACTTCCAGCGATACCTGGCAAAACACTGCAGCCTGACCCTTTGATAGGCATCTTCGGTGTAGTTAGTGATGATCTAAACTTGTCTCATCTCCACAAAAATGCAATTGCCTTTCCATCGTTACATGCCCGCCGTCTGATATTACTGAACTGGAAGGGGAAGAACCCTCCTGCCTCTGTTCATTGGATTAGAGAGATGATGTTGGGATTGGACCTGGAAAAAATTAGGTATACAGTCTGTGGGTTGGAGGATAAATATGACAGAACCTGGTCACAGTTTATAATTCATACCAAGAACCTGCCTTTTTCCTGATTCCTTGTTTTTATTTAATGCCTTTTTCTTTCTTCCTCACTCTTCTACTGCCATCCTAGTCTTCTCAGTGCCCACAGTCTGACTACTGGGACTTTTTTTTTCCTTATGCAAGAGGTCCAGAATGTTGGTGATATGACCGAAATGATCAACATAAATTGGTTTGAGTCTTTTTTTTTTTTTTGTGTGTGTGTGTTCTCTTTGTCTGCGTGTCTATATGGATGTATTTGTGGGGATGCCACCTGGATTGGGGGGGTCAAGAATTGCATAAGATTTGCCTTAAAGATGTAATTGTAACGGAAAAATGATAAAGTTAAAAAAAAAAAAAACTAGAGTGTTTTACTATTACAAATGCTGTTTCTGGATTCATATTAGATGATTGAGGCTAAGTTCATTCGAACTTTACTTAAAAAGTCCAATTTTCATGACCTCAGCTAATCAAACCAATTTCTAAAGATTAAAATGAAGGAGAATTTTAAACTAATCCCACAGAAGAAAACATCATTCCTCAATTTATTACGAACATTCATTACATTTGGAAATAAGTGGTATAACGGATAGAGTTTCAGGTTGTCAAGTTTCTATGGCAACACAGCAGTTTATTAACCTGATTATTATATTTTAGATTTTTTGGGTTAATTTTATTTTACACTTCATTATTGAAATATCTGATTTGTTGTAATTAAAGTTGTTTTGTAAGTCAAATAAGTATTTGTAATAAGTAAGTTCGTCCTGGTCAAAGGTCATGTACAGTCATGTGGCCTCAACACGGAAGCAAAGGACAACACGAGGAAAAAACAGATCTGGCAGGTCCGAACAGAGAAAACTATACCCCGTCCCATTTTTCTGTTGGTTATCCAGGCAAACACGGTAACAGTGACTTTTAATTTATGTTTACCGTGTTTTGTATGAATGACATTTAAGTGAAACATTGTTTAATTTTCTGTTTGTATTTAGTTTTCACGGTGTTTTCACGGTGTACCATCTATCTTCTGTGAAGAATAAACTTGCTGTGGACATCAGTACAAAGCGTGGACACATTTAATAACCAGCAGTTATAAGTGGTTATATGCACCCAAGAGCTATGAAAAATTATCATCTGGTCATTTGATCTGTGGAGTTCTTTGGCTTCATTTTGCATTTTTAACTTATCCATATCAATGTGATTATTTTTGTGTTAGAATCTACCTGCGCTTTATTTTTACTTCCTTTTTTAACAAATGCCAAAAGATTAGTTTTTTTTTTAAACAATGTTACTCATATCGGAAATATTCCAGAAAAATAAAGTATTAGTGAACAAACAGTAGTTTTTTTCACAAGTATGGATTTTATTCAGTTTTCTGAAGTATTTTATAGCTTAACACATTGTGTTTTCTCCATCAGATGGTTGGGTTGGTTATCTTGCCCATAAACAGGATGTCTGCTGTGTTGCGTTCAATGATGAGGACCATAAAAGGACGGTCGAACTTCAAGACGGGGATATAGGGAGGGTAGCTCAGAAAATGAAATACAGCACCTGTGGCAGCTGCAGCGCTGCCTCCAACCTCATCAATATCCAGAGAAGCTTGATGCACAACCTTAAGAAAATGAAGGAAAAATTTGACAAAGTGTTCATGGAAGAAAAACATAAATATGTGTTCTCTAATACTTTGTTGTTACCTCTGAAACAAACAACTTCTGTCTTTCTGAAATCCCACTCAGATCTGCCTGATGACTAAACATGTCTGTCATCCCCATTTGCCTCAACACATCCTTCAGGGAGTAGGAAGTCTTGATGGAAAACTTTGGAATGAAGATATTGATTTCCCTGTGAAGGGAAAAATGTGGTTTGTGTCACTTTAAAAATCATCAGTGAGTAAAAAATATTTTTGCTGATATGTCAGTCAAAGGCTCTTATTATTGTTATCAAGTGTTTCATAACAAAACTAGAAGCACTCTGAGAGCGCAGTCCTCCGCCAAGGCTGATTAGTGGCCCCCCCTGTGGGCCCCCCCAACCCCGATCACCACCAAAATTTAATAATTTCTTCCTTATCCCATTTCCAACAAACCCTGAAAATTTCATCCAAATCTGTCCATAACTTTTTGAGTTATGTTGCACACTAACGGACAGACAAACAAACAAACAAACAAACAAACAAACCCTGGCAAAAACATAACCTCCTTGGCGGAGGTAATTAAAACCTTCAAAATAACAAAATGTTTTAGTTTGTTTCCTTCTCCATATATTTTCAAACATTGCATAACAAAAATGAATAACAGTTAATTTTGTCTCACTGGGAAAACCTCTCATTGAGCCATTTGTGGACATGACTTGGGCTAATGACTCTCTCCAGTGTGGCCATGTCATCAGGCAACAACAACAACATGGAATAGGAGTTGGTGAAATGAAGGTGGAGGACGTTGGTGTTGATTTCTCGATCATAGCTGGTATCAAACCCGTCCTCCTTATTCATCATCTGCACTGAAACCTGGAAAATGTTTAAAGAATCCACAACAGAATAAGGCATACTGAATCATACCAGAGACAATCTGTGTTGTAACTTCCATCTTTTCCAAAATGAATAGATCAATGACCTTGGTGTTCTCATTAACTGTGAATTCATCTTCCTTGGTGAGCTGAGGGTCAAACTGTGATGCCCACTTTCCTGTTTCACACAAGGAAAAAAACCTCAAGAAATTATTCCTATTTTACTTTGAAATTAAGGTTATCAGACTTACAGAGGTCACCTTAATCACAATGATAGAATCATTAAACATGTACCTTTGTAGTAGATGTAGCTGAGGAGATACATGACTGTGTCTTCATCCAGGCTTTCAACCATCTTGTCTATCTTACCGTGGGTCTTCTCCTCCACATACCTATTGATGGTGTTTGCACTTTCTGTGCTCTGGTTGAAGTCAACAGTGAACCCATCTGCAAAGTAGGACTGCTTCAGGACGTCCAGGAACTCAGGCTGAGTCTTGAATTGGTCATCCACAAACACAGCGGTGCCTTGACTGGCATCTTCTTGGGATCCATTGTTGTTCAGAAGTGAATGAAAGGCCTGATCTACATCTGTCTGGGTCAGCAGAGAGCTGTTGAAACCCAGACCAGTGAAAAGCTGCTCATGGGTTTCACCTCGTGCTCCGACGGACAGGGCAGCCAAGGCTACAGACACACTTACAGGTGAGAAGAAGATATTCTTGCCTTGTGAATCAGCATGGTTTGCTAAGTTTGTGTACAGACGGAGGGCAAAGTCTTTGTTTGCTGATTTCACCAGTGAGACAGTGTTGGTGCTGCTGGGAACTGTGGTGTGTTGGTCTGTCTGATCTGAACTACCATGACCTTCATGGTGATGGCCTCTTCCCACACAGACCAATGCAGATAAGATCCAAAGAACCCCTACAGCACGCAACATAGTGAACTACAAACACAGAAGTGAAAAAGATCACATTTGTTAGTTTTTTTGTACTGTGTGTAAAGTATAATTGCATAATGAAAGCATGGTTAAACTATAAATGACACTTTTTACATATTTATCTAGATAAGTGGTTCCAATCTTCTTGATGCCTAATTTATTTTTATTTTTTTTCCCTTTTCTTTCACCCATAGGACCAAATTTTACAAACATGTCCTTTCAGGCTATAATGTCTACAGTTTACTCACTCTTCCACCATCATGTAAATAATGATAAATGTACTTGTCAGTTCACAGAACGATAATGTTAATAATCATGTCTAACAAGTAATATTAGTGACCTAGCAACACACTGATAACAACAAATAGACACATGAAACCAATAATTCAAACAAAAAAAGCACTCGGAGAGCACAGACCTCTGCCAAGACAAATCTGTCTTTTCATGTACCGTAACAGCTACAACAACACTTCCTGAAACATCGTCTCACATGACCGAAGCAGCCAATCAGGAACTAACAGTACCTAGATTGGTAAATGTAAGTGATGTAGAAAAGGCACATTCAGCAGGTTATTTAAGTTGCTTATATATAACAAATGAAAATAATTAAATGTGTATATGTGTAAATAATAATTCTGCAAACATAAATGTACATAGTTATTTGTGTAAACACTGTCAATATATATTTTTTTTAACAAATACCTGAATTAACTTCTTCCCTGTAAATTATTCCATTGTTAAACCTTACATTCCTTCAACATAAATTATTTTAATTTCTGAGCTTTACAATATTGTTAAAATTGCACTTGTTTTTCTTAAGACAATTCAAGTTGCTCATGTTATTCAGATTTTTAAGGAAACTTTGTAGATGTAAACCTGATCATAATAGAATTTTATTTTTTCACTGTTATTATTTTACTGGTCTGGCCCACTTGAGATCCCACTGGACTGAATGTGGCCCCTGAACTAAAATGAGTTTGACACCCCTGGTGTAATGGTTATAGTCCAACCAGAAGCCTTTTCAGGCTGCACCTAAACTAAGATCACACTAAGGTAGATGCATATGTTGAACAACAAAAAAGGCAGAGTGATAAGCTTAGCAAAAGTGGGATCCTTGTTAAGTCTGTGTTATTTAAGTTTTTTCAGCAATTGCTTACTATCAGCTTCCTGTTTCAATTGTGTGATCTTATCTCTAATTTGTTGTTGTGGACTGACTACAAGACTACATCATCTAAAAGTAAACCTCCTAAACAGGCCTGCTTTAATCATAATGTTTTTTCAGCCAATCCAAACCAATTTGTACAGATCATTTATATTAAAAACTAAGAGAATTTTAAACGAATTCCACTCAGAAAAATGTCGTTCTTGAATTTATCACAAATATTTATCACATTTGGAAACACCTGGAAATCACCAAATGCACCTGAGAGCTATGGAAAATTATAATCTGAAAAGTAACTGAAACTGTCAGTTAAATATAAATATGTTAAAAGTGCAGTATTTTTCTCTGACATATAATGGAGCTAAAATCAGAGGTTGCATAAAATGACTGGCAAAGTGAAGCAGCTTAAATATGTACTTACGTGCATTAATAGACTTTACTACATTCACCCTGACCGAGACTGTTAGAACAAAATACCACATCTGTCCACCCGTGTGGACAGCAGGTGGCGGCTGCTTGTCTTTCAGACAGGGGAAGCTCATTGTTAGCTTACATCAAAAAAATTGTCAAAATATTTAAACATAAATTCGGTCCTCTGTTCCTTTTTAAGAAAATGCTCAGTGACCTTATCGTACCAAGTAGACGTCTTTTCCAGGGACTGGACCACTGTCCTCTCAATGTCCAGCAGAGCTGGGCTGCTTAGATTGCCTTGGCCCTTTGTGTTGCAGGTGTAAGACTTCAGCCTTTTTAAACAAGAGATGCTCCTTTCACTGCGACCTAGCCGACAGTTTGATTGATTTAACTATCTACAAAACGATATTAAACTCGAACAAGAAATAATTTAATTATGTAACTGAAACAAGAAAACGCTGAAATTATGTTAAATTGAAAGAAGGAAGTCCAATGAGTGTGTTTTATTTACAGTGCAAGAAATGAACGAGTAATTTCGTAGTGGTTTCTCTGATTTCACAGCAGAATGTGCGACGGTATTAAACTGAACTGTGTCAGTGAAGGGGTAGATCTGAAAATAGCTGTCAATCAAACGGGATTCAGCCTTTCGACTGACCCTCCAATCAGCACGCGGGATTCTGGCGTCAAGCCCGGCTGAGCTCCGCCCACAGCTCCATTCACCCCCAGAGACGCCCGGCGTCCGGGGGTGGGACAACATCGTGGCATTTATTCAATTACCGTCCAGTTTTGAGGCAATGAAAAAAACTGTTCCACTCAGTCCCATTGAAGTGCATAGATGCCCGGAGTCTACAGACAAATGCACTGAGCAGAGATGGAGGAGAAAACAGCACAACGGGAATGGAGGAGAAGTGAACAGCATTGAGTCTATTGATTTGTGATAAAGCTGATTCTGAACAAAGTCATCTGTGAGATGAACGTGTTCTAACACATTTGGAGTCAATGAAATGTCAACACAACCAAACGTATTTAACCATTTAAGTTTCGTAATTTTAGGGGAATCCGGGCTTCCCTTGCAGTCTGTGAGAAATCGCCACTGATATACAGTATGTACAAATAATAAGAACAGATGACGCCGGCCCGGTTTGGTGGCGGGGAGGGGGGCAGTGAAAGTCAAACTAAAGATGCTTTACTAATTCCTCAATTGCCGCATTTCTACTACGTGCAACCAGTTCAACTCGGCTTGTCTCCCATTGTTGTGCACCTCATTTCCTTTCCCTTCTTACCTTCGGAAATTTGTATTTGAGGAGTTACGACGTTTGTTGCCCGTACCGGAACTGGCCCGGCCTGGCGTGCCGGAGCACCTGGAGAGAACCCACGCAGACCCAGAGAGAACATGCAAACTCCACACAGAAAAGTCCCACCCCCCGTCGACTGGTGTTGGAATCGAACCCAGGACCTTCTTGCTGTGAGGCACGAGTGCTAACCACTGCACCACCGTGTCGCTCTGGTTTCTGGAATTTTCTGTCACTGATTTAATGGTTCAGGCTTTACAGGGTTAAAGAACCAGTGATTCTCAGCTCATCCTGAAACACTGTCACAGTTTCACTTTCATTGTTACTCAGGATAAAGCTGAAATTTGTCACCACCTGTATCCACAAAGGCAGCACAACAGTCCTTCATGGTACAACAGATGCTGAACATCCCTTATGTGAATAATAAAAAAATTGTCTCTGACTAAAACATACCCACTTTTAGGATATTTACTATGTTTTTTGTTTAGTGTCTTATTTGCCTTTGAACACATCATCCCCCTATACCCCTGTCATGCATGACATCCACATAGTTGAAGCTCACTTTCCAAAATGTTATAAAGGCAGTATTCTCCAAACCACATGGGGGCAGTCTCTATGGACCCTAACAATACAATGAAAAATAACTGTCATCTTAGTTTTAGAATTTTCACTGCTCTGTGATCTCATTTAGTTAAACTCTTAAGACCCAAATATGGGTTTTCTGTCCACGTTTATGGACAAGAGTTTTACAGCTTTATACAAAAATCAAAACTAAACAAACTGTCCACCACACAGGACATTCCATAAGTTTTTTTTAAAAATGCATCTAAAAAAAACTGTTGCATCGTGATGTTTCCAATATAGGCAATTATTTAATTAAAAAAGCCAAAACTTGTAATTTCATGGGTCTCAGGAGGTTAAATATCTTCTTAATAAAACCATATTTTTAAAAAAAAATTCAAAATGCATTTCAACTTTAGCATAATTTTGAGTAGTAAAATCAACCTAAAAAAAAAATCTAGATACTTTTTTTCATAATTCATGCATGAAAATATGTGAATAATAAGAAACATATCTCTGAATAAAAAGTACCCACTGTCAGGATATTTACAATGTTTTTTGTACAGTGTCTTACTTGCCTTTGAACACATCATCCCCCTGACACCCTTGTTTGTTAATATTTCTGTGTAATTATTTATTTGTTTATTTATTCTATTTTATTTTATTTTATTTTATTTTTTTAACAAATTCATCCCATGGGCCAGATTGGACCCTTTGGAAGCCCTGTTGGCCTACAGGCCACATGTCTGACTGCTAAGATCTATGAGTAATCATATTATCAACGGCAGAAAAAATATTAGTCATGGCACTGGGTTGATCACGTAAACTGCAACCGCTGTTCCTGGGCCCCACCCCCTGTACTAGCAAGCAGACGCAGACGCACCGTGATCTGCTATAATGTGTCCTTGCATACGGTTAGTAGCTCTGTACTGTAACTGTGGAGCATATATGATCTGTGCTCTGTAGGCTGTGGATGGTCAGCTGTGTTTGCTGTTTGAAACATGTTTAATAGAAAGAGCAAGGGTGGTGTGGAGAAGCAAGAATTAAAAAGAAGAAAGCTCTGGAAGCAAACGCAGCCAAATGTGACAAAATCTGCAACTTTTCCACAAAAACGATCTCCCGGTTGGAAACAAATTGAGGACGATGAAATGGGTAAACCACCTTTCAAGCTAGTTAATTATCGAGTCAATGAATTGTGTAGTATTGTGGCGTGGAACATAACGTTATGCAATTTAAATAATAGTATGATGCGACGCCACATAACTGGGAAACTTTGTCTTGTAGCTCCTCAGAGTCAGAAAGCAGATCCAGCAGCAGACACCAGCCATGAGCCCACAAGTCCAGAGTGGGCAGGTAGGACTGCTCATAGACTGAAGATTATTAATAAATAGGCTCCAATGAAGAGTATGGTGTAGGCCTGTTCAGTATGAAAGGGGCTCTGAGATGCTCCAGGATTCAGCACTACATGAATGAAACTGACACCAAGGCTTTGAAAATAGAAGATTTGTGCTGAGAATTATGAGCATTTTTAAAATGTGCTTTAGTGTCAGAAGCAGAGCCAGGAGCCAGTAGTGATGAGGGGATTGTTCCTGTCAGGGTGGAAGGAAAAGGTGAGCTGTTGGAATAGACTGTGTGAACAAGCATTAGTTCCAGTAAAACCACTTTCTAGACCCAAACCATAATACTGGCCTTTTTTATTTTTTATTATTAAAAGTGAGACGGTAAATACACAAAGCCCACAATTGAAAGGCAATAGCATAAAGTAATATTAAATAAGCCTGCATATTTTGCCACTGTAAATATCTTAATTGGTCAAGTCAGTCAAAATGTCTGTAGATATTATTTGTTATTTTGATCCAGGTGCAGGTGAGTCTAGGGAAACTGGAGGAAGTGTGAAAGGGAGAGCAGAGTCTACTGATGACAGAGGAGCAGCTCAGCAGCACAACCCTGAACCACTAGGCACAAATGAGACAGATGAACAGGAGTCTGTTGTTAGCTTTGATTACTTTGCTCACCCTCAGTCACAGGATATACAGACAGTTTTTTCTTATCATCCTTGTCAAACCCCTAATAAAACTATACCAAAAGTTTTCAATAGCAAAGATGGAACAAACCGCAAGTAAGTTGTGATGGAAATCTTTTGTTGCAGAGGATACGAAAATGATAGTTATTAGAAATTGCAGCAAACTTTATTTTTTGTATCATTTTTTTATTTAATATTTTTATATATTCTTTTATTTCATTTCAAACATTTTAAAGGTTTGAAAAATGTTAACACTTATAAGAACAAAAATATAGATTCTGTTATTGTTGTGTTGTGAGGAATAATAATGTTGGAGATGTCGATGTGCACTCGCTGTTGAAATAAATCCACATTGTGAAGCAACCTTTACTTGCACTGAATTGGAAATATTTTAGAAAATACACTGAATTACAAGGCTTTGCAGAACAGTGTGTAGACCTAACATGTAAGGTTATAATTCCATGATTTTAATAATAATTGGTTGTGATCTAAAGTGGGCCGGTCTGTGGTATGAAACTCCAGGGCTGAAAATGAGTCTCAGTCCGGCCCTGGTGACCACTATGCATGAAAGGGTTAAACCCAGTGATCAATGGACTCTTATTCACTGCATAATCTGTAAATTTCATGCACACACATCATTTTACTTTTTCTGAGAGTATATAACTTCAGCTGATATTTTCAGATCTGTGAAAGTAAAATTTACAGTTGTAGCCAGGGTCAGATCCTTTGCATGCTTCCAACTGAGAAAGACATGTCATGAATCACTAAAAAAGATATAAGTGACAAAATTTCTTCCACTGATTTGTTTTCCTTCTTTGTCCATGTTCTTGCCTTTTCAGTCTTTCATTCTTCCGGCACAGTTGTCCAATGTGCTCCTTTAAATTTATTTTGCTATCACAGGATTTTATATATATTTTTAAAATCTTTTGCATATTTTTGTGCCTATCAGATGCAGCCATACATATTTAAATGCAAAAAAGATTTTTCCACAAATATTTCAAACTAATATTTATGGTTGTGTAAAATATTACAAGTACTGTATACATAAACTAGCTTTGAACTGTATTCATTAGATTTTTTGGCTTCAATGCCAGTTTTTAAAAAAATATATTAATGTGACTTCTTAAAGTAATCGTCTGCTTGGAAGGTCCCTGTTTAATCTTTTTTTTTTTTTTTTTGACAAACACAAACAGCAAACACAATGATTTCATACACATTGAATTACATGCCTTAAAGATCACAGAACAAACTTTATTCTGTTTTATTTAATATTTGAACACATTGTGTTTTCTCCATCAGATGGTTGGGTTGATTATCTTGCCCATAAACAGGATGTCTTCTGTGTTGCGTTCAGTGATGAGAACCATAAAAGGACGATTGAACTTCAAGACAGGAATGAAGAGGAGGGACGTAAGTGTGATTTCGATGCCTGTGGCAGCTGCAGCGGTGGCTCCAACCTCGTCAACATCCAGGGCAGCATGATGTACGATCTGAGGAAAAATGGAGTGAGAGTGAGATGAAGGGTTGATGGTAAGTAAGAAGGAGAGTAAAATTTTGTTATTACCTTTGAAACAACCAATTTCTGTCCTTCTGAAATCCCACTCAGATCTGCCTTATCACCAAACATGTCTGTCATCCCCATCTGACTCAACACATCCTTCAGGGAGTAGGAAGTCTTGATGGAAAACTTTGGAATGAAAATCTCATATCTCCTATAAAAGGGAAAATGTGGTTGTGTCAGTTTCAAACTCAAATAACATGTTGTTTTAGTTCAGCTTTTATTACCAACTGCTGAATATTTCATAACAAAAACAGAAACATTTCAACTGTCGTCTAACCTGGATTCCATCCGTTGAAGCCATTTGGTGACATGACCTGGACAAATGACTCTGTCCAGTGTGGCCATGTCATCAGGCAACATTAGCAGCATGGAGTAGGAGTTGGTGAAAGGGAGGTGGAGCACTGATGTGTTAATCGCTTGATCATAATACACATCAAAAGTGTCCTCCATATTCATCATCTGAACTGGAACCTGGAAAATGAACATTATTCCAAAAAAAAAAACAAAAACATAAAGAGTAAGAAGAATGCATGATAGAATTCTGAACACTGCTCTGTATTCTAAGTTGTCTATTGTTGCTTCTTAGTGTGTTGTTATTACGATGATATTAAACCTCAAATTGTGGCCTTTATTCTCTTCCTTTTTCTGGGATAATGTTTCTGTTTAAAATCACAGTTTGTACAAGCAACGACTGCAGTTTATTTATTTGTAAGACGTATCTTACATTAAATGAAAGTTGAATGTGCGACTTTAAATCTTGCTCTAAAAAATGTTCGATGAACATCGTAAATCATACATCATGAACCAAAATGGAAAGGAGGAAGAGGAAATGTAATGTTATAAGTTGTTTGCTTAATCTTTGCATTACAGATGCTTTTGTTCTTTTTATTTTTGCAGATCTAAGTTGTCATATTCTGATTTACAATTTTTAACTGTATTTTGTATCCTTATTTGTACTGAACAGTCAGTGAAAGGTTTGATTCGTGTGTGGTTTAGATGAACTCACACCTGTCTGTGTTGAACTTGGAGAAAAGGTCAGATTCTACATAACAGATCTAATTTTACATCTTTGGAAAGTAATTGTGGTAAAGACAGTGAAGCAGAAAAACCAGATTATGAACCTGGGGAATTTGTTGTGGTCAAGAAATGCTAACCTAATTGTGCAGGTGTTAAGCAAGGACGCGCTTTCTGAAAACTCTTTGTGGTTCAGCTATGCAGTTGGTTTGATTGACAGGTGTCCAAGGCGCCTGTTAAACTCAGATGAACTTTCAGCATGTGCTTTTCTTAAAATTAGCTTATGGAGTGACTGACATGTTCTGCCCAGTAACTATCATTAACCAATCATAAGCGTACAGCAAATGATGTCATTGAATAATGGAAGTCTCCAAGAGTCACTAAAGACTATAAAAAGAAATAGAGGAAACTCTTTTTTTTGCTTTCTTTTTCTCTCTGAGACGAATAGTCTTTTTTGTAACTTTTTCTATTTTTGCCTGAAGCAATAAATCAAGCTTTCTTTTAACTTTTTAAAACCTCAAACCTTCTTTTTGGTGAGTTCTTCCTTTCTCCTGGTTTGGTCCTTCCATCCGAAACATAACTGGTGAGTTAATTTAAGTTACATGACCCCCCCTCTGGTAAGCAGCCGACATGGAGTAGTCCAGAGCCACCGTTGGTCAAAAAATCTCTAGAACACGCAGCTTTTTGTCCAAGATAACTGGAGAGTTTTAGTACCAAGGTGGTTTAAAGATAAAGAAACTGGGGCAGTAGTTCATTAACCGAAATAAATTGTGGCTTTTGAGATTTACTGCTTGCTGCGTGTCTACATATTTATCCTTAAATATATTTCATTTTTTCCTTTATTTTTTTCATTTGACAATATTCCTTGTTTGGTGTAACAAACAAGTAGTCTAGTTGTCATACACCACACAAGAACAAAGTTCTGCAAACATGACTTATCAAGAACAAGCAGCAAGATCTCTCAAGTCAGGGCTGAGGAAAAGAATGGTGTCATTCTTTGTAGTTCATGTGGAGTGTATACAGGCCTTAAATGTCGATCACCACACTCACAAGGGCAAATACAGCTGATGCATTCCTTCATTCTAATTTATCATTTAGTCCCATTTGGTGGTTATCTTATTTGCATTTTCAATCAACTAGTTAAATTTTGGCCAGGTGCTTTCCAGTGTTAAAGAATGTGAAAAACAATTTCAGACACATCTGACAGAACTCCTCCAAAAAGGTTTTGATCTTGGACCATGCCCTACTGTTCCACCAATGTTTGTGAAAACTGATGCAGTAGGTTTTAAGTAATCCTGCTGAGGAATGGACGCGTGGATAGACAAAGGGGAGGCATTACATAAGGTACTTGGTGGTAGATAATAAAATGCACCACTGACCTGGGTGTTCTCATCAACTGTGAACATGTCCTGCTTGGTGAGCTGAGGGTCAAAAGGTGTTGCCCATTTCCCTGTTTCACAGAAGAAGGAAAAATTAATCATAACAGATATTGATATTTTTAAATAAAGTATATTAGAGTTGTGGAAATGACCTGAAAATGAAGAGGAACTGATAAAACATGTACCTTTGTAGTAGATGTAGCTGAGGAGATACATGACTGTGTTTTCATCCAGGCTTTCAACCATCTTGTCTATCTTACCGTGGGTCTTCTCCTCCACATACTTATTGATGGTGTTTGCACTTTCTGTGCTCTGGGTGAAGTCAACAGTGAACCCATCTGCAAAATAGGACTGCTTCAGGACGTCCAGGAACTCAGGCTGAGTCTTGAATTGGTCATCCACAAACACAGCGGTGCCTTGACTGGCATCTTCTTGGGATCCATTGTTGTTCAGAAGTGAATGAAAGGCCTGATCTACATCTGTCTGGGTCAGCAGAGAGCTGTTGAAACCCAGACCAGTGAAAAGCTGCTCATGGGTTTCACCTCGTGCTCCGACGGACAGGGCAGCCAAGGCTACAGACACACTTACAGGTGAGAAGAAGATATTCTTGCCTTGTGAATCAGCATGGTTTGCTAAGTTTGTGTACAGACGGAGGGCAAAGTCTTTGTTTGCTGATTTCACCAGTGAGACAGTGTTGGTGCTGCTGGGAACTGTGGTGTGTTGATCTGTCTGATCTGAACTACCATGACCTTCATGGTGATGGCCTCTTCCCACACAGACCAATGCAGATAAGATCCAAAGAACCCCTACAGCACGCAACATAGTGAACTACAAACACAGAAGTGAAAAAGATCACATTTGTTAGTTTTTTTGTACTGTGTGTAAAGTATAATTGCATAATGAAAGCGTGGTTAAACTATAAATGACACTTTTTACATATTTATCTAGATAAGTGGTTCCAATCTTCTTGATGCTTAATTTATTTTTTATTTTTTTTCCCTTTTCTTTCACCCATAGGACCAAATTTTACAAACATATGTCCTTTCAGGCTATAATGTCTACAGTTTACTCACTCTTCCACCATCATGTAAATAATGATAAATGTACTTGTCAGTTCACAGAACGATAATGTTAATAATCATGTCTAACAAGTAATATTTGTGACCTAGCAACACACTGATAACAACAAACACACACGAAACAAGTAATTCAAACAAAAAAAAAGCACTCAGGGAGGACAGACCTCTGCCAAGACAAATCTGTGCCCCCCCCGATCACCACCAAAATTTAATCATGTCTTCCTTGTGCCATTTCCTGAAAATTTCATGAAAATCCGTCCATAACTTTTTGAGTTATCCTGCTAACAAACAAACCCACAAACAAACACGTAAACAAACACACAAAGCAAAGTGATCACAATACCTCCTGGCAGAGGTAATACATTTACATAATCAAACACATGACTGGATTATGCTTTTGCTGTCAAAACACTATATATTCTAAATTGTTTACATCTTGTGCATTTTCATTTTGTTACATAATGTTCTTGCTTCAGCTTTTTTGGTCATTTTCATCTTTTTATGTCTTTCCCATCATCATTTTCGTCGTAGATGCTGCTTTTCGTCCTTATGTCAGATGCTGCTCCTCTGCATTTAATAAGGCTTTTGTCAACATTTACAAATTTGTCAAGACAATCACTCTACTATTTTGATTAGGAAAATGAATTCACAAATTCATACATTGTTATTTTCCTATTTTTATAACAGCCCCCTCCTCCATTTGGGTCAGTTTGTTAAAGCAGATCATTTATCCAGTGACAAAATGTGTCTTAAACACAAAATTGCCTTTAAACTAATTTCACTTTTTCTTTTTTTTATCAATAAAAAAACAACATATGATCATATCTTAGAGCATCCAATTACACTATTTAAAAGAACTTAATTCAACAGTCAGTGATAATGAAAACTAACAACAAAAAAGTTATTATGTGCAAAATGCATTTGATCTGATGCGCCGTGTTGTTTAAAGATTTCCCATTTTCAATCTCAGCATATTATAGAGAAAACTGCATTAAAATAAATAATATGAGATAATATTTTGGATGACTTGCCTGCTCTTGGTTGTATTTTATGTCTCATCAACCACAGACACTGAAGCTCAGGCAGAACAGAGGGTAGATGTCTCATATTATAAACAGATCAAATCAGCTGAACTTTGGTTTTGTTTATTCTGACTAAGCCTCTTATTTGCATGACCACTATATTTGTTCAGTGTAGTGCACAGGTGTCCAACATGCGGCCCGGGGGCCAAATACGGCCCAGTCCAGTTAAGGCAGGAGTCTTTGTCGGAGGAGGAGGTGCCCAGACCTGAAGAGGAGGGGCTCTCTGAAGAGTATTAACCCTCCTCCAGACCCCCTCCACCCTCCCGTTCCTGGTCTAATTGTTTTGGGGATGTCAGAGGACGTCCCTTGAGGGGGGTTCTGCTGCTCTTTTTCTCTCTCTGGCCCTTTAACTCAGGCACACCTCCTCATCAGCTGATTCCACTCACCTGTGTGCGCAGCTGTGGCTCATCAGGTGGGGCGTATATATTCACCTCTCTGTCTTCTGTTCATTGTCAGATTGTTCTTCTGCTTCGTGTGAGACTATCCAGCATTATGCTCCTGCCTGTTTCTGAACCTGATCGTACCTGTCTGCCTGACCATGTCTACCTGCCTCCTGGTAACCTACCTGCCCTTTGTCCTTTATTTATTTATTTATTTCAAACATGTGAAGAAACAAAATAAAACAAAGCCAATTAAGACAAAAACAAAATAACATTTAAATGGACAGAATCCATCTTCAAGCACATACAAGTCTGAATACTGCATGGTCGAAAAGGAGTAGGAAGCAGTATAAACTTATTTTATCCTACCCCTCAGTGCTTTTATTCCTTTATCATTAACTTAATACAACAATCAAACAATACTATTTTCCTAATTTTAGCATCGAACCACAACAATCCATAATGCAGTAACTGAATTATTCACAACAGTATGTTCATGGCAGTGCAGTCATACAGACTCAACAATTCAACCGTTTCCTTCAATAATTACACATATTTATCAGTACAACATCATCCATAAACAAACAGGCCTCATTGTCATTATTAAATACTGTACCTCTCAAGAATCAATTCTTTATATCTTTTTTTAAACTGAATTATGTTTGATATTTGTTTTATCTCCACACACAATTTGTTCCCTAATTTTACTCCACAGATGGTGATACAGAAACTTTTTAATGTAGTGCGTACTTTATGAATCTTTAAATTACAATTTCCCCGTAAATCATAGCCTCCCTCTCTTTCACAAAACATTCCTTGAATATTGCCCGGTAGTAAGTTATTCTTTACTTTATATATTATTTGAATAGTTCTGAACTCCACAAGGTCAATGAGTCAATGACCACGTCTGCCTCCAGGTTACCTACCTGCCTTCCATCCCCCACTACGTCTGCTGTCTTTGCTCCTGGTTTCGTCTGGCTTTCATGGTTTTGACCCCTCTTCCATCCCTGACTCAGCTGTTGCATGCTCCTCATCGGCTGTTCATCTGCTGTGGCTGAACTCCTGAACACGGCGTTACTCCGTGTTCTCTTTCATACTGGTGAGCTGCCTGGCCTCAGTGCTGATAAGGCTATTGGAGACATACAACTGTTCGAACTCTTAATCCTCGTAGTATTTCCTGTGTTCCCTGGACTCAATAAAGACTACTCTAAATTAAGTATCACTGTCTGTATGTGAGCTTTACTCTGCACTGTAAAACTAGTAGTGTTTTACTATCACAAATGCTGTTTCTGGATTTATATTAGATGATTAAGGTTAAGCTCATTTGAACTTTACATAAAAAGTCCAATTTTCATGACCTCAGCTAATCAAACCAATTTCTAAAGATTAAAATGAAGGGGAATTTTAAACTAATCCCACAGAAGAAAACATCATTCCTCAATTTATTACGAACATTCATTACATTTGGAAATAAGTGGTTATATGCACCCAAGAGCTATGAAAAATTATAATCTGGTCATTTGATCTGTGGAGTTCTTTGGCTTCATTTTGCATTTTTAACTTATCCATATCAATGTGATTATTTTTGTGTTAGAATCTACCTGCGCTTTATTTTTACTTCCTTTTTTAACAAATGCCAAAAGATTAGTTTTTTTTTTTTTAACAATGTTACTCATATCGGAAATATTCCAGAAAAATAAAGTATTAGTGAACAAACAGTAGTTTTTTTCACAAGTATGGATTTTATTCAGTTTTCTGAAGTATGTTATAGCTTAACACATTGTGTTTTCTCCATCAGATGGTTGGGTTGGTTATCTTGCCCATAAACAGGATGTCTGCTGTGTTGCGTTCAATGATGAGGACCATAAAAGGACGGTCGAACTTCAAGACGGGGATATAGGGAGGGTCGCTCAGAAATTGAAATACAGCACCTGTGGCAGCTGCAGCGCTGCCTCCAACCTCATCAATATCCAGAGAAGCTTGATGCACAACCTTAAGAAAATGAAGTAAAAATTGGACAAAGTGTTCATGGAAGAAAAACATATATATATATATATATATATATATATGTGTGTGTGTATATATATATATATGTGTGTGTATATATATATATGTGTGTGTGTATATATATATATGTGTGTATATATATATGTGTTCTCTAATACTTTGTTGTTACCTCTGAAACAAACAACTTCTGTCTTTCTGAAATCCCACTCAGATCTGCCTGACGACTAAACATGTCTGTCATCCCCATTTGCCTCAACACATCCTTCAGGGAGTAGGAAGTCTTGATGGAAAACTTTGGAATGAAGATATTGATTTCCCTGTGAAGGGAAAAATGTGGTTTGTGTCACTTTAATAATCATCAGTGAGTAAAAAATATTTTTGCTGATATGTCAGTCAAAGGCTCTTATTATTGTTATCAAGTGTTTCATAACAGAAAATTAAAACCTCCAAAATAACAAGATGTTTTAGTTTGTTTCCTTCTCCATATATTTTCAAACATTGCATAACAAAAATGAATAACAGTTAATTTTGTCTCACTGGGAAAACCTCTCATTGAGCCATTTGTGGACATGACTTGGGCTAATGACTCTCTCCAGTGTGGCCATGTCATCGGGCAACAACAACAACATGGAATAGGAGTTGGTGAAATGAAGGTGGAGGACGTTGGTGTTGATTTCTTGATCATAGCTGGTATCAAACCCGTCCTCCTTATTCATCATCTGCACTGAAACCTGGAAAATGTATAAAGAATCCACAACAGAATAAGGCATACTGAATCATACCAGAGACAATCTGTGTTGTAACTTCCGTCTTTTCCAAACTGAATTCATCAGTGACCTTGGTGTTCTCATTAACTGTGAATTCATCTTCCTTGGTGAGCTGAGGGTCAAACTGTGATGCCCACTTTCCTGTTTCACACAAGGAAAAAAAACCTCAAGAAATTATTCCTATTTTACTTTGAAATTAAGGTTATCAGACTTACAGAGGCCACCTTAATCACAATGATAGAATCATTAAACATGTACCTTTGTAGTAGATGTAGCTGAGGAGATACATGACTGTGTCTTCATCCAGGCTTTCAACCATCTTGTCTATCTTACCGTGGGTCTTCTCCTCCACATACTTATTGATGGTGTTTGCACTTTCTGTGCTCTGGTTGAAGTCAACAGTGAACCCATCTGCAAAGTAGGACCGCTTCAAGACATCCAGGAACTCAGGCTGAGTCTTGAATTGGTCATCCACAAACACAGCGGTGCCTTGACTGGCATCTTCTTGGGATCCATTGTTGTTCAGAAGTGAATGAAAGGCCTGATCTACATCTGTCTGGGTCAGCAGAGAGCTGTTGAAACCCAGACCAGTGAAAAGCTGCTCATGGGTTTCACCTTGTGCTCCGACGGACAGGGCAGCCAAGGCTACAGACACACTTAAGGGTGAGAAGAAGATATTCTTGCCTTGTGAATCAGCATGGTTTGCTAAGTTTGTGTACAGACGGAGGGCAAAGTCTTTGTTTGCTTATTTCACCAGTGAGACAGTGTTGGTGCTGCTGGGAACTGTGGTGTGTTGCAGTGGCGGCTGCTCGTCTTTCAGACAGGGGAAGCTCATTGTCGGCTTACATCTAAATAAATAAATAAATACATAAATAAATACATAAATAAAAAATATAAAAATTGTCGAGTTATTCAAACATACATTTGGCCCTTCGTTCCTTTTTAAGAAAATGCTCAGTGACCTTATCGTACCAAGTAGGCGTCTTTTCCAGGGACTGGACCAGTGTCCTCTGAATGGGCAGCAGAGCTGGGCTGCTTAGATTGCCTTGGCCCAGTGTGTTGTGGGTGTAAGACTTCAGCCTTTTTAAACAAGAGATGCGCCTTTCACCCCGACCTAGCCGACAGTTTGATTGATTTAACTATCTACAAAATGATATTAAACTCGAACAAGAAATGATTAAATTATGTAACTGAAACAAGAAAACGCTGAAATTATGTTAAATTGAAAGAAGGAAGTCCAATGAGTGTGTTTTATTTACAGTGCAAGAAATGAACGAGTAATTTCGTAGTGGTTTCTCTGATTTCACAGCAGAATGTGCGATGGTATTAAACTGAACTGTGTCAGTGAAGGGGTAGATCTGAAAATAGCTGTCAATCAAACGGGATTCAGCCTTTCGACTGATCCTCCAATCAGCACGCGGGATTCTGGCGTCAAGCCCGGCTGAGCTCCGCCCACAGCTCCATTCACCCCCAGAGACGCCCGGCGTCTGGGGGCGGGACAACATTGTGGCATTTATCCAATTACCATCCAGTTTTGAGGCAATGAAAAAAACTGTTCCACTCAGTCCCACTGAAGCCCAGAGACGCCCAGCGTCTACGGGCAAATGCACTGAGCAGAGATGGATGAGAAAACAGTGCAACAGGAATGTATGAGAAGTGAACAACATCGGGTCTGTTGATTTGTGATAAAGCTGATTCTGAACGAACTCATCTTTGAGATGAGCGTGTTCTAACACATTTGTAGTTAATGAAATGTCAACACTACCGTACATATTTAACCATTTAATTTTCGTAATTTTGGGGGAAGCCAGGCTTCCCTTGCAGTCTATGAGAAATTGCCACTGGTGTGTTGGTCTGTCTGATCTGAACTACCATGACCTTCATGGTGATGACCTCTTCCCACACAGACCAATGCAGATAAGATCCAAAGAACCCCTACAGCACGCAACATAGTGAACTACAAACACAGAAGTCCAATCAAAACTGCAGAAGTAAAAGACAGAGAATCAAAAAACCACTATTGTTCATTTTTTGTAGTGTTTAGTATAATAAAAACTCATGTAGAGTAACCAATTTTTTTTGTAGATTTCTTACACTATGATGATGTCCTTAAACAATAAGTAACACTTTTTTTTATTTCTCTGCTGCATAAAACTGTGTTCCCAAAAGTCACACATGCAATATTACACTCATTTCAGTTCTTACTTTGATTACACACAAGCATAAAGTACAGTAAAATCATATATATTAACATGTTAAAGACTGAAATGATTTGTGTGAGATAATCTTTGAATAACTTACCTACTCTTGGTTGGAGTTTATGTGTCATCAACCCTGATGAACACACAGTACAGAAGGACATGTCCCACATGTTAAAGAGTCAGCAAAGTGACCTTTGGTTTAGTTTATTCTGATTAAACTTGTTTTTTCTGTTACCTGCGTGCTTATTTTCCCGATTGTGTCCCACGAGATGGAGAAGGAGGCGGCGCAGGTCTCACTTATGGCGGATTTATTCGGAACACACAAAAAATAGTTTTGTAGTGGGTCAGTCATGGCAGGTACCGCTGGGTCTCTGCTATAAAAAAAGTTAGCATAATTAGCTTAGCACATTATGAACGTCGCTGAAACGTATAATCCAATGACATCAACTACAACAAGTTTACTTCAAAGTGATCACTACGCAATATTATATGTGCTGAAATAGCTCTTCTCCAATGACAATTGGAATTTCAGATAAATAAACCTTGTTCATGTAGCGGACCAAGTATATACAGTACACCTACCCGGAGCATCCCTCATCGGCTGACTGACTTCGTTTCTGCCAATCAGAAGAAGGAGCCCCTGAATAACCCACCCATACAACTGACGTGTGAGGGGCCAGTGGAAGCAGAACTGTACTGAAGGAACTGTTGGACCTTCAAAGGGAGCCGTTCAATTAGGAGCCCTTCAAAAGATTGGCTCTTTTATGTTTTTTGCATTATTTTGAAACACCAGTGTTTTGAAGACTAAATAGGCTACATGCGATGATTGACATTACATTTTAAAGGTGTTTAATTGGTGCGGCAGTGAATATTATGTTACTGTAAAAAAGAATAGTTAGTTCAAATGTGTGGGCTAAATACATGACATGAGAGGTGACATTAGGCAAATGCTGGAATTTGACCAAAAACATCACAGTACATTATGTGGACTAGTCTGTAGCCTAAAAATGAAGAAGAAAATAAAACCTTTTCTTATGAAATAACATTTTATTCCCCTCAAAACAAGAACAATAAATGTGTGTAAACATAGGGGAAAAATGCACAAAACACAACAGTGATTAATCACTGCAATTACTGAAACACCTGAACTGTAGTGCAGTTCTCAGAACAAGAACAATAAATGTGAGTAAACAAACGGAAAAAATTGCACAAAACACAACAGTGATTAATCACTGCAAATACAGTACTTAAATACCTAAAAAAAAAAAAACTGTAGTGCAAATAAAATACTTCAAGTAACATTGCAAAATACCTGATATCTCTAATGTAAATATTTAAATGATACCACATCAGGAGTTCTCTCACTTCTACTCTGTATACAAAGCCAATGCCTCCCCAGTGACGCTAAATTGACAGGCAATTGGACACTCCCTCCTTAAAAAAAATACAAAAATGAACGGCTCTTTACAAAGACTCGGTTCCCATCGTTCGTTTCAAAGAGCCGTTCAAAAGATTCGATTTGTTCATGAACGTCACATCACTACAGAATTCTGTTACATTTGCACCACTGCCATGTTTATCTGAGTGATAATTACAATACAGACTTACTGACCAATATGACGGTTTTGGATTAACTTTACACATATAGCACACTTAATTTATGTTCCAAGGTGAGCTTGTTTCAAGTTTTTTAATATACTGTTAGGTTACTCTGTGGTAAATGCATCGTGTCATTATCTGTCTGTCATTTCCTCCTGTCTCATGGGAACCACACACACATGGAATACCCGGATGTTGTTCTTATTTGCTAGTTTAAACCAAGGATGCACTGGCTGGTGACTCATGTAGACATAGTGGACAAATTTCCCAAGATGCACTTCATGGTACTCTCGAATGCAACAGTGGCTTCTGCAATAACTTAATTCAGAAATGTTTATTGACTAGATGACCGTAATGAGATGATGTGATACAAAGCTACCTGCCCCCCCATCTCTGGCTGTCAGGTGGCCCCTGACTCTTTGGAGCAGAACAGCAGTCCCCTGCCCTCCAGCTTTCAGGTGGCCCCTGACCTGTGCTAATCCCTTGCCCTCCGCCTCTGGCTCTCTGGCAGCCCCAAATCATTCAAGGCCAGAGCAGCAGCCCTTGGCCCTCTGGCTCTCAGGTGGCCCCTGACCGTTTGGGCCAGAGCAGCATCCACCTGCCCTCCACCTCCAGCACTCCAGTGGCCCCTGACTGTCCAAGCCAGAGTAACAGCCAGCTGCCCTTCTGTCTCCAGCTCTCAGGTAGCCTCTGACCATCCCCAGTGGACCCTTGGCCACCTCCCCTGTGGCCGTCGGCAGGGCAACCTGGAAACGATCTATGGTCGGCTGAGGGTCTGTCGTTGGCACAGATGTCCACGCTTGCCCTCTGCCTGTTCACTGTGGAGACGCTGGGGTGTCTGGTTATTTTTCTCTTCATTCTGTTGCTGCTCATTGTGTTGAACATGTTTTTCACCCTAACTTGGTATTGTCTAGATTTTTCTTGTGTTTTTTGTGTTTGTCCTGTGTCAGCTTAATGTGAATTTTTTCATGTAGAGTTTGTTTAATGCAGGGGTGTCAAACATGTGGCCCGGGGGCCAAATCCAGTCCTCCAAAGGGTCCAGTTCAGCCCCTGGGATGAATTTGTGAAATGCAAAAATGACACTGAAGATATTAATAATCAAGGATGTTAAAATAATTTTGGGTCAGTTCAATCTAAAGGGTCAGACCAGTGAAATACTATCATAATAACCTATAAATAATGAAAACTGTATTTCTTCTCTTTGTTTTAGTGTAAAAAAAAAAGTAAAATTACACAAGAATATTTACAGACAAACCTTTTACAAAAAAAAAAACGTGAATAATCTGAAATCTCTTAAGAGAAGTATGTGGAATTTTAATAATATTCTGCCTCTTATTAAATGTTTGGTGTATTTGTAGATCCACTGTGATCTGTAACTTGTGATTCACTTGTATAAATGATAAACTAAGGCATAATATTGTTAACATTACACTTATTTTTCTTAAGAATTTACAGGTTGTTCATATTTGTTCATGTTATGTTGGAGTACAATTCGTAGAGGTAAACATTTTCATTACGGAATTTTACTTTTTTCACTCAAAAGTTCTTATTTGTATTGATCTTCCATTCATTTAAAAAAAAAAAAAATCGCGTATGAATTGTATTCTGACACGAATGACAAAACTGTCATCCGTTCCAAAATTTATTAAAACAAAAAAAGGCTCATTTACATCATGCCAGACGGTAGAAAAAACTATATACTCACAAGCTTTGTAACCTCTTTTTTTTCTTACTTCAGAGAGGTCATAAGACACACATACATAGTGATGGTGCATTAAATAGCAACAAAGAAAATCAGAAATTTGCAACTTCACACAAACAAACTTATAAACATTAATTTGTTTCAGCCATCATATTTTGGCTCTTACACTATTATTTATATAATTTTACTGGTCCGGCCCACTTTAGATCATATTAGGCTGAATGTGGCCCCTGAACTAAAATGAGTTTGACAGCCCTGGTTTAATGGCTGACACACAAATTTGAAGATGTTTTCGTCAGATGCTTTATTTGACATGTTGTGGAGCCTCACGTTCTCTGCAGTTAAATTAAAGCTGTCAGACAGGAGCTCTGAGTGCCACGGTGCTCTGTAGTGTAGCAGGTTCATCCTTGGCTCTCCCACCGCCACCTGTCATTGGCAGGTTGAGGGTTTGAGACTCGTGAGTGCTGAGACCGGATGGTGAGGGAGAGGCGGAGGGGGCCTTGACCCCTCCCATCCTCCACACATCATTCAGGGAGGGGTTATGGAGTGGGAGATGATGAAAGCCTGGTGTTTTACAGAAATGACTGTGACGTCAGACTTAAATACACTGAATACAAACCACTGCGCCTCATTGATCACATCCTAATTTACAGGCCACTCCTTGTGTCACTTACAGTAGCTCACTTAATTTACTAATATAGAATACCCCAGCAATGTATAAACTTTGGATGTTAAAGGAATTCTTCAACGTACTCATTACACACAATAAAATCAAGCAAAAAGAGCTGTACGGCCTCATACTACAAATTATAGTGAACGATAAAAATAATCAAAAATTCAAGAGTCAACAGCTATACCAAGAGTCACATTTTCAGTTATAAAGCTTTAATGGTTGATATTAACATGCTCACATCTCAATTTGCAGAAGTGAACAAATACTGAATACAGAAAAGCATTAAACACAGACCATTCTTGATACACTGGTTGTAAGGTTATAAATCATCTAACCACCTATTGACTATCTGTTGGTAATTCTTTGACTGTCAATATGTGTATGACATCTAACTACCATGTGTAATTTATTGGAAAATGTTCAGAAAACAACTAAAAAATTCAGCACTCAGCATAAAGCATACCGAGCAATGTAAATGTAGACAGAATAAATGCAAATTGTCCTAAAACTAATGTAAGATAAACCTTTGTGAGAACATAATGTAGCTAATGTTATTTATTTATTCATTCATTCAATATCTGAACCCGCTTTATCCTCACTAGGGTCACGGGGGTCGCTTGGAGCCTATCCCAGCTACGTAGGGGCGAAGGCGGGGTACACCCTGAACAAGTCGCCAGTTCATCGCAGAGCATTATTTATTTTGTTGTTTCTATTTGAATTTTGTCATGTTTTGGGGCAATGATATTGAATATAATTATTGTTGAGTGATTGCAATTGAGCAATTTTTTCCATTTCTTCTAGTTATTTAATCTAATCAGGTACCAGTGCTCTTGTAACATTTGATGTGTTCCCGTGGAATTGACATTAATCTTTTGTTGAAAAAACAAGGGGAAACTGTTGTGGCATCTATGCAATGTCACTACAAATGTCACAGTATTTATTTTCATCCATCGTTGCATTAAGTTTTTGCCAAGATCTTGTATTGATGATGGGAGTCAGACCCATGTACCCCAGACATTCTCAGTGGGGTTCAGGTCTGGACTCTAATACCTCATACTTGTTGAACCACTTTCAGCCTGGTGAGTCCTTGCGTTATCATCATATGTCATCATGGAAGAAAAAACTGCACTGATGTTCAAACCTGCTCATTCAGTATATTCAGGTTCATCTGTCCTCATTTTATGGACGCATAACGTTACTGAAACTAGACCCGACCAACTGAAGAAACGACAGATCATAACACTGCCCCCTATAGACTTGTACTGTAAGCACCAGGCATGATGGGAAATAGGCCTCTCTTCTCACCCTGATGCTTCTATCACTCTGGAACAGGGTCATTCTGGACTCATCAGACCACATGACCTTTTTCCACTGAAACACAGCCGACCTTATGCTCTACTAAAGTGAGGACAAATGTGAAGTCTGGATGTATTTTGGTTGTGGGTGTGAAATTATGGAATGGACTTCATGATGAATTTAATTTGTTCACTTCTTTGACAAAGTTTAAAAAAATGTCTTAAGTATAAAATCATTCAGGAATATTAAGCTGACATGGTAGATGTATTTTTGTTGATTTTTTTTTGTTATAATGAGAATTCTCAATGCTGTACACGTTTAATTTAATGTAAGCAGTGGATCAGGTGAAAAGGATTGGCAAAAAAATAAGTTTTTGCTTCTAGCATATTCCTTTTTTGGTTTTTATGTTTATTATAATTATTGTACTAAGCACAATGATCAATGTACAAACCAAAATAAACAATTCATTCATTCCATACAAACTGATAGTTGTTTAAGAAATAAGAGGCCACTCACTGCATCAAGCTGGGTTGGAGAACTAGATGCAGCAGAAACATATTAACCCCTACAGTGATTTTAATGGAAGGCTCTTGTGTATTTGCTTGGTCATTTTTTTTGGCTGGATCATGTAAAATACAGTCTACTCTCGTTAAACCGCCCGCCATTATACCGCCATTTTCGCTCACCGCCGACCAAAACCATTGCACAAAAATCCCCAATGCATTATTCCATTAGCTACCGCCATTTCCGCCTATCGCCATCCGCCAGCCCAGTTCCATGCACAAACAACACTTATACCATTGATTTCCCGACCGTTATACCGCCAGCATGATTGCCATCGAGTACACATAAATTTTAACAATGCACTGAAACAAAGGCGCCAGACGCTGATCGCGACAAGCTACGAGTAGGTCTACGGAACGGCCACCGTTCATTTATCGCAGAACACTCAGTAGGTCAGGATGTCGGGAAGAGGACGTGGGATTAAGCCAAAGCCTCAAGATGATGGGGTGTCATTTCCCGACACGGTATAATAATGCTTAAAATGTTTCCCCACTTTAAATGATCCCTTACAACATAACAGAATCAAGATTTATTTAGAAACGCAAATTAGAACGGGTTAACGGAGGCAGCATAGACATCATGTAGTAAAGACATGCACATTATGGACGCAACCCGTTGTAACGCCATTTTCGCTATACCGCCAATTTGGCCGTGAACGGAAGTTGGCAGTATAACGAGAGTAGACTGTATATTGAAGACCACTTTTTCTTTTTCAGTGTTCCCTGTGGACCCCATCACATTTGAGCATCCTGTGATGCTCCAGGTCAGGGGTGTCATACATGCAGCCTGCAGGCCTAATACAATGAGATGTTAATAGTCAAAGGTGCCAAACTCATAGTTTAGGGGCCATGTACAGCTCAATTCAATCTCAAGTGGGCCAGACCAGTATTCTGACTGGCCGCTAGGGCCGTTTCCGTTTTTGTTACATGGGTGGTGCTAGAGAGCACATTTTGGCACCTATGGGGTTAATTTTTACATTTAAAAATAAATAAATAAATAAATAAATTTTCACCAGACCTGGCATGTGCAAAATTTGGTAAATTTTTGAGCATGTTTAGGGGGTCAAAATCCAGTTAGAAGTGGTGTCTGAATAATATAAAAATGAACAAAAACAATAGGGCCTTGCTTCAAGGCAAGGCCTCTCACTCAGTGAGTGCGAGGGCCTCACCTTTCTGCTCGGTCCCTAATTAAAGAACCAGTGATACTTCTCAGCTCATCCTGAAACACTGTCACATAGATAGTTTCTCTTTCATTGTTACTCAGGAAAAGGTAAAATTTGTCACCACCTGTATCCACAAAGGCAGCACAACAGTCCTTCATGGTACAACAGAGGCTGAACATCCCTTATGTGAATAATAAAAAAATTATCTCTGAATAAAATGTACCCACTTTTAGGATATTTACTATGTTTTTTGTTTGGTGTCTTATTTGCCTTTGAACACATCATCCCCCTATACCCCTTTCATGCATGACATCCACATTTGCGCACACATAGTTGAAGCTCACTTTCCAAAATGTTATAAAGGCAGTATTCTCCAAACCACATGGGGGCAGTCTCTATAGACCCTAACAATACAATGAAATACAACTATCATCTTAGTTTTAGAATTTTCACTGTTCTGTGATCTCATTTAGTTAATCTCTTAAAACCCAGCTATGGGTTTTCTGTCCACGTTTGTGGACAAGAGATTTATAGCTTTATTCAATAAAAAAAACCAAACAAACTGTCCACCACAAAAAAACATTCCATAAAAGTTTTTAAAAATGCATCTGAAAAAACTGTTACATCATGATGTTTCCAATAACGGCAATTATTTAATTAAAAAAAGCCAAAACTTGTACTTTCCTGGGTCTCAGGAGATTAAATATAAATATATATATATATATATATATATATATATATATATATATATATATATATATATATATATATATATATTAATATTATTAAAAATAATAAAACCATATTTTAAAAAAAATCAAAGTGCATTTCAACTTTAGCATAATTTTGAGTAATAAAATCAATCTATAAAAGTGTAATTACTTTTTTTTTCATAATTCATGCATGAAAATATGTGAATAATAATAAAAATATCTCTGAATAAAACATACCCACTGTTAGGATATTTACAATGTTTTTTGTTTAGTGTCTCATTTGCCTTTGAACACATCATCCCCATATACACTTAACTAAGAACTTGGCAACCATTACTTTCTAAAGAGCTTTTTTTTTTGCCAAACAGTCAATGAAATATTTGCCTAAATTAGTCAACATCAACAATAGTAATAGATATTGATGAGCATCCATTATATGTGGATTCTCTGCTGATAGTTATTTATAATTATATATTACTTTAGCTTTGCATTTTTTGGAAAATTTACAGAATAATAAAATGTTCAGTGAAATTAGTTTAGTTTAGTAGGAAACATATTGGCTATGGCAGATATTCTTCTTTAGGGTGTGACACATATTAATATAACTCACTACAGGACGTTATATGAAAATATAAAAACAGAGAGGAAAAAAAACATGACTGGTAACTGTTAACACTTTTAAGTGAGAGCTGAGAGTTAAAGAGGCAAAAAGGTTTTTTCCCCCCTTTGTCTTATAAGTGTTACACTTAAACAAATAAACGCATGTGGAGTAGAGCTGCTCAATTCATCCAGATCAGTGCAGAACACATCTGTGATCCAACAGTCCAGTCCAGTGTTCACAGGTTGCATCGTCTTCCATTTGTCAGTACATCAAGCAATCACCAGTGTTCAGCAGTGTATTATTTACTATTCTATTCTATATTTTTCATGGTAATTATTTTGTTAGTCTCCAATTCAAAGAAATTTTTTGACTAATGTAAATAAGCTGATCTTGTTTTATCGCTGTGATATTCACTATCATTTATGTGGTATAATATTCTATTCATTTTAATAATCCATATTTCATTCACATATGTTTTTGTGGGGGATCTGTCATGTCTATAGCACCACTATCAAACAGAAAACTAAACTGATCAATCATGGATGAATTGTATTTTATTTTATTTTTTTATTGCAGCTTTTTTTTTTAGGTGCACTAAGCTTTAAACAGTTATAGTGATCTAAGTTTGAGTCTTCAGAGAATTATGTGCAAAGTAAATGAATAGCTCAAGAATCATAAAATGCTCCACTGTATTTCATTTGGTGAAAGGTTAAAAGTTTTTTTTATTCACAACTAGCTGATGTAAGAATGACTTCAGGTCTCAAATGACAATAAAATGTGGAGAAATAAGTCTTTGTTGACAAAGCCACAGGAGGAATTATTATCCCTCTACAAGACAAAACCTGGAAACCATCAACAGGTGCCCATCATGAGTCCTCCATCACAGCCACATCCTCTCAGCTACAGAAACCTTTGTGAGACTGTGAAGTTTTGTGTTTATTCTTCAGTTTACAGGTTATACCCTTCTTATCCAGTCATCCTATTATTATACCAGATACTCATTTTAAAAGCATGTCTGTGTATGTGAGTGTCGCCCCCTTTTGCTGTTGGTTGTTATGAAAGGATAGTCTTCTTTCACTTATTTATGCTCATTCAAGATTAACATAATCATCTTCGGTTCATTGAATTCTGGCAGTTAGTGCTGAATGATTTTCATTGTAAGACTGAAGCTTTGTGTAGACTTGCTTGTATTGTATTATATTGTATTGGTCAGGTTTTTATTTAGATTCTGGCCTATTCCATGGTGCACTCCATGACCAGTGTTGGGGAAGTTACTTTACAACTGTAGCTTGGAAAACTACAAGTCGTTCAGCACAGCAGTATAGTCAAAGCAAACTGCATTTCTACCCCGAGAGAAATGTAGTTTTAGCAACTACTTTTTATTTTTAGCATTAAATTGAGAATGTGGTGTATGTGAAATAAAATATGGCCATGGTTGGGGACACGTCGCTATCAGGGGTGGCGCTGACAGGAGGGTTGTCCATGGTGGTGACGACTGTACGACATTAGTAATGATCGCACATCTGCAAAGCATTCGAGTGCTGTCAGAGCAAACCAGTCAGAGGCAGCATTGGCCTTCATGTCATGACATGATCATGTCTTCAAAGCAATTCAGGATGAAAGAAAAAGGGACTGTCTTGAATTCAACGTTGAAATACAATTTACATTATAAAAAATAAATAAAAAAAAACACCTTAATTTGATGTTGTTGCCCAAAATGGTAGTTTGCAAACTAAGTAGATAAAGTACAAAAAATTACCCAAAAAGTACTTCAACTACTTGATACGGCACAAAATATGTATGTAGTTTAACTACCAGCAAGTTACAGCAAAATGTAGTTTAATATGTAGTTCAGCTACAAATAGATTAAGTCTCCCCAATACTGTCCATAACTAAGGTCTCAACTGAATTAGAGGACAAGTTTTTGGTCAATTTTTATATGTGTGTCTCCATCACATATTGAACATATTGATAGGTAAAATGTTCAGATCCTTTTGTGTTTTGCTCTGATTGGAAGACATGTGAGATAAGATGGATTCTGTCTAGCAGAAGTACATTTGTGTCTTTTTTAGCTAACTATTTTAAGACTATTTTAAGACTAAGAACTCTTATTTTTTGTTAGGAACACTAGTGCCCATTTTGTATATGCATGGAGAAATGAAAATAAAGGAAGAAAGACATTTTCAAGATGATCAGTGCATGAAAAGGAAATGTATCAAAGAATGACTAGACAAAAGTGATTAGAAATAGTAACCGCTCAGTACACTGTAAAATCCAGTAGTTGCCCTGACATACATTCATTAACCTTACAAAATTATCAAAAATATGCACTTATGACTTGTATTTATGAAGTAGCAGTTACTTGCATGGAGAAAAATGCTAAATACTTAGTGTTTAGAGTGGAGATTTCTTCATTTAGAGTTCAGCTCACTAACAACAATAAGTAGCTAACAGTCTCACTCCCACTGTGGGCTCAGAGAAGTCGAAGACTTGAGCATGTGCAGTAGCAACATTCAGTCTCCGGCCCGGGGCACCGAGGGCAGCCTGCTGACTTGACCGTTGAGCCGTGTATTTTATTCTTTTGAAAAATATTAAGGTAAGTTATCGAGCACGTTTGTCTGTTTATACGTTTTAATTACTGCTGTGACTGTTAGCGTTCGCTAGCTAACATTAGCGTTAGTTAGCTAGCTAACGAGCCAAATCCATGTAACATTAGCCTGTTCAGGTCAAAGTTTGGGCGGTTTCCCACCTGTGATTATCTTAAAAGCCTTTAACAGTTTCAAAGCCGAGTAACTTTAAAAGTCCCACATTTGAAATGTTGTAGCATAAGTTTTCTGTTTTTCCTAAGTTGACGGCGAAGGTATTTTGGCTGGACTTTCAAATTTTCGATGTGGAAATTATGGTTTTCCGTGAATGCAGCATGAATGTGTTCCATTCAAAGACATGATTAACAGATGTTCATAATGTACTGACACTGTCTGTCCGAGGAGAAACGGTGAAGGCTGGCAAGAGGACACAGGATGTTTGTCAGGCTGCTTATCTGTAGAGTCACCTTAGCTTTGAAGTTGCATCATTTACGTGCTGGGTGTTACGTTAAGAGTGGGGTCTGAGATCTTAGAAAAACGGTTCGAGCAAGCCACATTTTGAAAATCCTCAGTTCAAAAGTCCAAAACCTTTTCTTCAGACGTCCCTCTGAAGCCACGCCTCCAGAGTAATGGCACGCACAATGCTTGTTCCCGAGGGGTCACGAGTGTTGCAGAGCAACAATTCGCCAGCTGAGGCTCTGCCCTGCTCCGTACCCGGGTTGGGCTCCGATGCCATCTACGGTCTGGGCTCTGCTCCGTACCCGGGTTGGGAAAAAATTTCAATCGTCTTTTTCTCAGAAACTCCAGTTCTGATTGACTTCAAACTTGGTATACAGCTTCTTTATGATGATTTCAACACAAGGTATTGAAATTATTTCGATCCGGATCTGATTCTGGATTTGGTGCGACTTTGAAAAATTTCCCATTATAAGAGATAGGAAGTGGATTGATCCAATAAATCAGTAAGTATCAATGATATCAAGTTGGAATTTGAATTTTTTACAGATCTGATTAGAATATGACCAAAATATGGGCTATTTCTGTAATATAATAAATACACAGAACTGGGTGATAAGAAATGGCATCTGGATACATTTCCCAAAGCTTTGAAATTGGCCGGTAAGCTACAGGGTCATTGGTCCTATTTTTTTTAAGGGCAATCGGTTTGCATGTTTTTTCTAAGTAATGGTAACTAATTGGATTTTACAGTGTACTTCATGTGCATCTTCATCCTCTCCCTGGAGTAGATGTTGTAACATCTGACACACGTACTCACGCATATATACAGTATATTTACTGATGCACAGGTGGAATGCACTGGAGGGGATTTGGACATCCTGTCCGCCTCTCGCTGTTCAACCCAGGAACAGGATGGAAAAACCAACGTGGCCTGAGCACACCACGCATGCATAGAGCTTGGCGTTGATTAAGGTGTGCCATTCTTCCATTCTGCTTCTCAGTAAGATCCATCTGTTCATCCTGCACAAAATAGTGCACTCTTTTATTCCTTTGCAGTCTGATGGTGACACTGCAAGCCTAAAACACTGGGATTAATTCAATCAATATGAGAAGAGTGAGGGTCGAAGGATAGGATGAGCGCAATATGTGCTTGTGTGTGTGTTTATGATGGCAGTTTTATCATTGTGTGTATGTGTACGGGGGGGGGGTGGGGGGCGGCGCGGAAGCAATTTCGTTCTGCTCTGTTTGGCAGTGCACCAGTGAACATTTTTCTGTTTCTCAATCTCCGCTGCTTTCCTGCTCTCTCCCGTTTCTGTCCATCCTCTGAATCCCACCACACACACACACACACACACACACACACACACATATGCACACGTGCACACACACACACACACACACACACACACACACTGTCTCTCCTTCTTCCTCTGCTATGGTTGTCCCTTTCTCTGGCTTTTCCTCTCACTCCCTCTGCCAACCTCTTGTCTTGTCACCAAATCCCACTCTTTTGCTGCTGAGAGTAGGAATATGAAAGTGCATCATGTTTAGACTCCAGTGATATTCTTTTATTTTTTGGATTGTAATTGATGTGGAGCTGTGGGATGCTGCACACGGCGGGGGTCTGGAATCAATTCAGTCCCAATTCAATGAGTAATGAGTGAAACTGCAATTTGTTCACTAGGAACAGAACATTTGGTCTTAATTATTTCATAATGTATTTGACATAATCCCATTTAGGAGCAGAGTGGGTAGTCAGTCCTCCACAGGCATTTTGTTCTCCGTTTGTGACAGTAAAGAGAAGAAAAAAAAGAAATGGGAAAATGGATTAGTGTCACATGTATTTGGAAGCAATTCTATTATGAGTATTTATGGTGATAGTGGGAAAAGATACTAAAATGCAAGGATACAAAAGCCCTTTGAGGTAATGGTGTGTGTTGTAGAATTTTCCACACTTGAAAGGAAAATATGACAAGCTTTGGGAAAAAATGATATTAAATGTTGGGGGGAACAGAGGACGGAGACAGCTGTCTGTTCTCTGAGTGTGTGTGGGTAGGTTTTTTTTTCTACATTTGTAAGGTCTCAAAACCAGGAGCCCACTCATACCAGGAGGGTCTGACATTTTCTTAGGGACCAAACTGCTGCATTAAATTTTAAGGTGAAGACTTTGGTTAAGGTTTATTTTACACCAGTGTTTTTCAACCTTGGGGTTGGGACCCCACGTGGGGTCGCCTGGAATTCAAATGGGGTCACCTGAAATTTCAAGTAATTGATGGAGAAAATCAGAGAAAATGCCTATGTAAAGATATGCTTTCAGGTCAAATATTTTAGTATATTTTTTTTTATTTATTACAATTTTGATTTTATATACTTAATATTTGGAACCAATATTCACTTTTAAAGTCTTTGAAATGGTTCGTTAAGCATCTTTGTGTCATTTATGCAATAAATTATATACATTTTTCAAATTGGATTTTCTAATTTGTGTGTATTTTTTGGCCTTTTGTGTTGATATAGTAGGTTAAAGTGAAAAAATATAGGCAGATGAGATAGATGAAAGTTGTGCTGAAAAAGAACATACTAAACATGGGTATAGTAAACATTTCTTTATATAGTATATAAAGACAAAATCAAAAGAACTCAAAAACAGCCAAAATAGACTCAAACCCCTAACAGTTAAGATGCTGCAGCTCTTTCTTAATTCACATTTTGAGTTCTTGTTTGTTCAGTATTAATTGTCAGCCTTTTAAATACAAGCTGGACTGACTGTACATATCCTGACCAAGGAAAATAAAATTAATTTCAGCAAAAAAGTGTCTCTTTTTTGAAAGTCTGGGGTCGCCAGAAATGTGTGATGCTAAAATGAGGTCACGAGCCAAAAAAGGTTAAGAACCACTGTTTTACAGGGAAAGGTCTCCAGGGAATTAATGTTAGTATATCCTATGTAATGTCCCCACAAAAGAGGGAAGCAGTTTGTGTGCAAGTGTGTGTGTCCATGTCTTTGTATAGTTGTGTGGACAGGAGAGGGGGTTCAGCAGCAGATGCCATTGTCTGGAGCCTATACATCACAATATAACAGTAAGAGGATTATCCATGCACACATATGCCTTTCTGCAGTCTGAAGGCCATACTGCACCCAAATAACCCCCTGACATAGAAACATCACCCGTAGAGAGAGAGAGAGAAAGAGAGAGAGAGACATATGAGGTGGGGGGGGCAGCAGAGAGAGTGACTCTTGGACATGATGTTCACAGTAGTTCACACACATTGGTTGTGGTGTAAAATGGAGCATATTGACTTCCAGTGACAACAGACGCTGCTTAAATCCCAGCTCAGCCCCAGTCTACACCAGCCACAGGAGACTGACGCTGCGTGGACACTGGACCCTGGAGAGCATTTGTATGTGTGTGTATGTGTGTATATATATATGTGTGCATGCTGGCACCTTGACACCCGATCACTGTGCGCGCGCTGTGCCGTACCGTTCCATTCTGCGCCGCGCCGTGCTTTATTGCCGCTCATCGCTCTGAAGCCAAAGGGAAAAAAAAAAAAAAAAAAAAAAAGGCTTTAACGGATCGCACGCGTGGAAAGGGAGGCGGGCAGGCGGTGACAAACCCGGCTCATTAAAACCTCTTTCTGCAGAAGCCTCCACCGGTGACGCGCATTACTACTACAACTACACCTGCGGTAACCGGAGCTGAGGAACGGAGCCCCGAGCGCAAAAGTGACACGCGCGCGCAAAAGGTGTGGAGGAGAGAGGGCACCCGCTTGGGACAATGGCACCGAATCCGAGCCGTTGATGGTTGAGAGGCGCACGCACAGCGGCGGCGGCAGACATAGACACGTTGGGGAGGATAACGGTGACATGGCGCAAATAGGCGACATTTGAACTTTAGAGGATCCGCTTGTGAGGATTGTCATAGAGAGCCCGGAACAGCCTGGAACAGCCTGGATCAGATCAGAGTTTGCATCAGTGTGTCAAAAGGAGAGTCTGCGGTATGGCGCGCGCTCACGGTCGTTTGTGGACCTGGCAGGTGCTTCTGACCATCTCAATGTTCATCCTGCCCTTGTCTGCTCATGGTAAGTCCACTATATACAAGCATATACCGGTGTCCCACCCAGTGCGTGCGCGTTTCAGTGTGTGTGTGTGTGTGTGTGTGTGTGTGTGTGTGTGTGTGTGTGTGTGTGTGTGTGTGTAGTCTATGTGTGCAAGCGCGCATGTGAAAAAAAAAAAAAAAAATCACACCTGCAACTTAGTCTTAATCCGGGTAAATGACTTAATTAACCAATGCAATTATTAATTTATGACTTTGAGAGAGAAACTCTAAAATGATCTGGCCTAATGCTCATTATGTTTAAACGTCACCAGAGAGTCTTTAAGCGCAATGATAGCCCGAGTGCACTGAGGTTTGTAGTCTTTTAATTCTAGGATATATGAGTTACACATATAGGCTACTTTAGGGTCTGTCAGTCTGCTTTGCATTTGATATAGGCTTAAATAATCTCTTTTCAATAAAGAATATAGAGAATAAATGCAGACTTAAATCAACCAACCGGATGCTGGATGCTGTTTGCTCTAATAATCCCATTTAATTGCTTCATATGTTGGTATTTTCTGTGTCATGCTGAGAATGGCCGTGGGCAATTGATCACTCCTGTCTGACACCTGGACCATATTGTGGGCATGGTCCAGTTAGTCTCTCGTTGAGTACCCCTCCCTTGAACAGATTCATCCAATGGTAACTGACTGAGCCTAAATGCCTTACTATTGCACATGCATTCTAAAATGCAGATAAACCCGTGGGTGATCACATATAGACAGAGCCATTTGACAGCTCGGCATTGCAGACGCAGCTCTCCGTGGCGGTGCGTGGCCCAGACAAAGGCGGGATTAGGTGCACCGTGGTTTGGCCACAGGAGGTCCATTCAGTGCGCTTGAAAGGACTGGATTCATCCACGCATTAGGGAGAAGCAGAGACTAGAGGCTCGGTGCCCCCCCCCCCAGAGCCCGTCCACTTATTCACCGTCCAGTTCCTTCAGACACGGAGACAGGCAGTGTGGGAACAAAAATCTAAAAGACTAAACCAGCTGGTCCGTCTGTCTGTCTGTGTTGTCCAGTAGAATTGTGGAAAACCTTGCAGGAAATGTAAAATAAACGCGTGCGCAGCCGCTGCCCAGCAACAGGGTGGCGCGTGCACACAGAGGGTCGCCGAGGTTCATTTGGGCACGCGCTGCCAACATCAGCCTCCCCCTACTCACAGCATCTCGCGCCCTCGATGTCTAACGAGCCGTTAACACAGTGACATATTGACCGGTAAATACACGGCCGGCGTCCTGTCAGTCTGAGGCGGAGGCCACGTGTCCGTGGGTCTGCCTCATCAGGTAAAGACCAGCTTCATTTTATTGGACATTCAGCAAAGATGTGTGAAGATAAGGAACATAATTTTGTCTGTTGCTTCTGAAAGTGGAGGCACAAATGAAATGACAGCAACTGAAACAACCTGTCATGGATACAAAAGGTCCATTTTGTGAAGTTTTGATGGATTTAGGAGGATTGAATAGATGTTGTACCATATAATATTCATAATTCCATCATTATTGGTGAAAAAACACTAGAAACCAAAGGAACATTGTGTTTTGTTACCTTAGAATGAGCTCCACAGAAGGAGTGGGTTGTATCCACAGTCTGCCATGTTTTTTTTTTTTTTAGAGCAGCTCAAAACTAGACTAGACTTTATCAGAGGATGGAGGAACCATGACATCAGCCATTGGTTCCTGAACTGGTGTTTCAAAGACAGAAGTGTGTCTTCTCCATCACCATGTTTGTTTTTTGAAGACAGAAGTGACCATATCTGGACAAAAGTAGGGCTGTACGAAAATATTGGTTCTGCAATATACCACAATATTTCATTTTACAATACTGTATTGATATTAAAAAGTACTATACCGATATTTTTTAGGTATTTATTCAAATGCAGATATTGTGGAGGTTCATTTTAGGTTTTTTTTTTGTTTATATTTGATTTATTATTATTTAACACTCTTTTATTCAATAATCCCTTTGTTGGGATTGAACTAAAATAATGTTCTGATGTTAGTTGTGAACTAATAGAATAAGAACATTTGAACAGGATTTGAAACTGTAATGTCTGTAAAACAGAATTTCAGTTTGAACACAGGAACATTTTGTGATATGACATTAGATCCTGTTGGGATCAAATAAAAATGTGTTTAGTGTTTGTGTAGATTTATGGTGTAATTCCATTCTACAAGGAAATAATCATTAAAAACAAAGAAACAAACAAAAAATTGCCTTTGTAACAGTATCATGATATACCGTGATATATCGTATCATGATCTCAGTATTGTGATTTGTATCGTATCACCAGATTCTTGCCGATACACAGCCCTAGACAAAAGGGTCAGAACAATGGGAACCTTTGGAGTCAGTGGTGAGCTAATGCTAAGTACTAGCTCACTGACCCAGTAAAGTGATAAATTTCATAGATAATTTACATAACAGTGATTTTACAGTCTGTTAACCACAGCTACAGTCAAGTTATCTGTCAGGAGAAAAAGTTGGGCCCACAAAGGAGCCATCGCACAGACCTGTCAATCAAAGCAGATATTAACAAAGCAGATATTAAAGCCTTTTATTTGACCCGGGATCTGATCAACAGGAGAAATTTAAAGATGGATAATCTGATTCCTTATCAGAGTATCTAAATAAGATGCTGTAATAACCTCTATAACCCCTCTATGTCCCCTCTTAGGGTGAGCTGAACTCCCTGCCCCTTGCTTGAAACAGACAGATGTCCTCCTCCTCTCGTTTCTGTTTTATAGTATTGACACCAAATGTTAAAATGTATTGCCAGCACTTGCTATGACTGAGAAGGGGTTGGTGAGTTAATTGAGTTATTAGAGGTTGGATGGGGGCCACTCAGTTCATTGTAAACTGCAACTTCACCAAAAGACTTTACTCAGTATCACACAATGAACCTTTAATATTACTATGTCTGGAATGACCAGGTAATTTTTCAGTCAAGAGGCACATTGTGTTGCTTTCAGTTAGCCTATATGTGATTTTAAATGTCATGGAGCAGTAAACCAACATGCATATACAGGAAGAAAGCATTTTCCTCAAAGGCCATGTGTAACACAGTCCAGACGCTGCATTTTGCAAGTATGTTCCTACTGTCTAAACGAATGCATACTGCGAGGTCCATCTGCCCTGTAGCCCCAGAAAGCAACAGTATATGTCATAATGGATCAGATCATCAGCCTCTCTGCGACTCCTCTAAGTTCTCATGCACGCACAAACATAGAATGAGGATAATATTTATGGTTAAAAGTAAAAATTCTTATAGGTAATTGAGGAAATGATGGCATATATTCAGCTGAATGCAGTGGAACAGTTACCGATATATTATGTACAATAGGGTGCAGACCAGCCATTCTCCTCAGTGTCCTGCTGGTGAAGCAAAGCTGCTGGGAATATGGACTCTAACCAATCACAGTGACCCCAGGTAAAACTTGTTACCATGGTGACATGCTCAGCTTGATGCCAGAGGTGTGAAGCTGAGCAGCAGTTAAAGGCACAAATCACAGCATTTCTAAGACAGAAATAAAATTGCAAAGCAAAGGGCTCATGCATTCAACCTCTCATCTTTGATCCTGTAATCTGTGCATGTTCCTCTTTCTCTTGTAATAGCCAAGTGCGCCAGCTGCTAACAGGCCGTGGCATCAAAGTCTCAACGGGAAACAAATTGGTAGATTGAACCTTTAAAGAAATAGTGCCAATCACTTCGAATAGAATTTTTAAACTGGTAGAGTATGTCAGCTTCTTTAACAAAATGTGAAAGCGTTCAAGTTCATTCCACCGCGGTTTTCCCAGAGATGGAGTTGGCATGTAACACACACTGACTGTCTGACTGATTGATTGAAAAACAAGAGAGAGAGAGTGCGAACACTAGATTCTCTGTTTCCACTGCAACTCCCTCACTCTGCTCCTCCTTTCAACATGGTACCTCTTTACATCTCACCATGGCAACAGCACTGTGTGTGTGTGGTTGTGTGTGTGTGTGTGTGTGTGTGTGTGTGAGGTGAATGTCTAGGTTTCTTCAGCCACCACTAGTCTTCGTGACTCCAGGCACGTTCAGATGGTTTTTGTATTAGCTCTGAATGAAGTGGCAGACACTGGAAGCAGTGATCTCATTGGACACAGTGATTTCAGGGTGACAGTGGGAGCGAAGCTGCAAGAGCCAAGTATTTAGCGGAGTTTTGGACATTTGCACCGATGTAACAGGCCAATGGAAAATTCTGAAGGAATGGCTTCTTTGAAATAAAACAACTCTGAGAAATTTACCACAGAACTGAGTAATGATCTAGGTTTCTTTTCGGTCTGTATTTTTTTTTTTTTTTTTACTTTTATTTATCATTGATTGACTTTATAATTGTATTTATTACTGAGTCTGTATTGCTATCCTTAATACAATTAAACCCCTGATTACACCAGGATAAGTGTGTTAATTCTTCATATTTCCTAAAATTACCCTTAATATATCTTTTTTTTTGTAAACTTCTAGATCCTTACTAAAGTTTCGAGGTTCTGACTTCATGGCATGAATTTGTGTTGACTGACAGATCCAAGTTGTTGCCTCTGTCTTTCTCTTTTTTCTTTTCTTGCTCTGTGTGTGTGTGTCCACAGAATGCAAAGTACAAGAGAAGTGCCTCACCATTCTCCCGTCTCTAACCTATAGCTCTAAATCCTAATCTAATCCTCACCCAGTCTTGGTCGCTAGAGCACATTAGTCAGTCACTGTGCCTAATCCTACATCAACTCCAGTCTGATTACACGACAGTCTTCAGCTCTTGTTCTGATTTCTTTGACAATAATTACTTAGCCTATAATGGTACAGTTGGCTTTTGCTGAGCCACACTTTTCCCAAGATAATCCCTGAAGATTGTCTTGACTCTAAACAATGTATTTTGTTCATCAATTTGACCTAAAATTCTGCGCAAACACATAATGATTTTACCTAAACAATCTTTCATGGTACTGCCTTAAGGCATTTCTGTAGAATACTGTAGGGATGATGAATGAATTATTCATCCCTCATCCTTAGGCCTCTGTCTTTATCAAATTAAACAGCCTCAGGACCTGCAAACAAAAAGAACTGTTTGTGTACAAGCCTTGCTTTATCATACATTTTGATATGATAACTGAAAGTTTTGACTTAAAAACAATGCTGTCTTAGATTCTACAGGAGTCTAAAATATCATCAGGGAGATATTATGAGATTTGTTTTTGTAAAGATATATTTTGTAGAACTTTTAAGTAATGTAATGAGTTATATTTTTACATTTTTGATGACTAGCGCATTTATTTAATTCAAATGTTATTGCTTTTTGTATATATATTAGAGAACATCATTGGACGTGCACCTTGCAGCCATTTGGAGATTATTTACAATAACAGAGTGATAGGCCTTTTACAGTTATAGCAGAGTCAGGAATGTTATGGTGTCTGTGTCTAAAATGAGCATTAAATTGTGCACAACATGGACCTGGAAAGAGTCTGTGTGTCATTCTGTTTACCATGACTCAGATGAAGATTATTAATAATATTAGGTGCAGCTCCAAAGGGAACCAAAAAAAAAAAAACATAAAAAAGAGAGACAAGTGGAGACAAGTATATAACAAAAAGCCAGCGCTAATAGCTGGGGATGTCAGTTTTAACCATTGCCAGTGTTGACAGGCTGGGACGGTAAAACAAAGAGTCAGTTGAATGATGGGAAGCGTAGGATCCCCTCAGTATGTAAAGCCTGATCCATATCAGCACTAGTTACCTTGATATTTCAGCCTCTCCAGCACTGATTTGGATCATTATATTTCTTCTTTGTCTTGATGAAAGCTGATAAATACATGGAGACTGGTATAAAGTAACACTTAGTAAATAAAATAAATAATTACTCAATAAAATACCCTAGAGTTGAAGTAAAGTTAATTTTAATTGTAGACATTAACATGGAAAATAAAGTTAATTTAAACAACCTAATAACCAGCCAAGTTTGCATATTTTGTATGCATTTTTCATTGTGCTACACTTGACAGATACTTTGATTATTTACTTCTCAAAAAATAATCATAAATATACTGGACTACTTTTCATCTAGACATTTAATAAAGGTAGAAATATCCAGTGACTTGGTAAATTCACATTAATATTTGTGAAATATTAGGAAAACTACATATCTACATAAATAGTACATATTTTCAGGGCACATTTGACTTTTTATTGCTCTATGATCCCTTTTTTTTATAGCGTACATTGACTAAATAACTGTGTGATTCTCATTTCTATCTGGTCTCAGGGAGGCATTCACTGGCCAGGCATCATCATCATCATAACCAATCATCGGTCAACAAAGAAGCCCTGAACGCCAGGATGGTGCTCAGCGATGACTCGGCAGAGAGAGACCACCTGATCGGAGCAGGGATCGGCTTGGGGTCTTCGCTCCCGCTGAGCTCCACCAAACGTCACCACTCTCATAAACACGCCCACCTAGATGTTGTAGATGAAGACCCACCCATGGGAGAAGAGCTCACTGCTGGAGGGGCAGGTCCAGACCAGCCCGGGAACCCCATGTCCGACGACGTCATCACCGTAGAGTTTCACAGCCCCGCACCAGATATTGTTCCCTCTGATGTCTCTATGGAGTGGGCTAAAGTCCCAAAACCCCAGAAGCAAAAAGGAGCTAAACCTACTGCGTGGACTCTCTCTGACTTTTACGACTACCTATCCCCTGACGACGACCTCTCGGCATTAGATACTACCCCTGAACCTGAGCCCACTCCTTCACCCCCAGCTGACATGGAAGATGAAAACCCCCTTCTGGCCGGCGCCCCTGCTGTTCCTGATAAAGTGAGACCCAAGGTGGATAGCGGGCCATCCTTACCGGCCCCTCCCATGTCAGGGCTGGACAAGGATGATGGCCTTGGAGGCGCCATGGGGGCTGATGGCTGCAGGCTGGGCTTCGTGCGCTCTGGACCTGGGGTCTGTGTATCTCAGTGCGACCTTGAACCCAACTTTTGTCTAAATGGAGGCGTGTGCACTGTGGTGGCAGGCATCGGAGCCTTCTGCAGGTGAGGAACACAATGATCATGTTCAGCAATGAAGAGCTAAATGTCACTTTTAGTGGTACTTACAGCTTTGTATGTGGGTGTATGTATTAGAAAGGGTAAGTTTCACCCATTAGCACTGTGCATCAGGATAGAAGCAAAAGAGAAAACAAATAAAAAAATGTACACAGGAGACATTTCCGGATAAAATAAAGGTGTATTGTTTCCAATGTTTGGTTCACAGGGTGTACTCTGGAATAAACCTACCATTTAGTGACTATTTCAGTTTCCATTTCCATCTCTTCTGCTTTCTGTATATTGCAGTTTCAATATGTTCCCTTTCTGCAACTTCTCAGCTGCAGCTACATTCAGAAAAGAGACATATGTAATGTCAAATTTTGCAGAAATTGTCAGTTTAAAACCATGTCTCATTTCTTTGCATGCAAACATTCTGCTAGTTTCCCATTGTTACAATCCTGTACAAGTACTACACAAAGACACTGTTGCTGCATCCATGTATAGCAACCCTCAAGACAAGTGTGATCTTTGTAAAGAAATATAACCTAAACAAACACCACAGTGTTGTTCCCCTGTTCCAGAATGATGGTAGGTAGTATTTTTAATAGACATCAAATGCATTTACCACTGATCAAAAATTTGGGATCAAAGATTTTATATGTAATCATATAGAGTGATTGGTTCCTCCTCTTTTCAAGTGCATCTTTCATCTCCACTGGGACCAGTGACCAAATCTCATGTGACTATAAACAAATCTTCTAGCTGCTAAGGAGGCTGAGGTGTGGATATAACTAGTAAAGACCAGTTTGCAAGAGGGCCAAGCATATTTTAGTTGTCAATAAAAAAAAAAGCGTGAAGGAAATTCTCAAATGAAAGAAATATGTGATAAGATTTGCCGTTTGCTTAAGAGGAACCAAAGAAATTAAATCAGACTATCTGTGTCATATTGCATAGCATATCCTGTTACAATGCATTAAATCACGTTGTATAGAACTAGATCACATCCAGACATACCACATTAGAATAGGGCTGAGTCATGTTGTATCTCATTGGTAGTTGCTTCATAACGTATTAGATAGCTACAGAGGGTTGACATATGGTAACAGTGTTAGTAATGGAGATGCACAGGACTAATCAGTCTGGTGTTTGTGAGGGTGGGAGCAGGGATTTTAGGAGGGGGCTGTTAGGCATTAAACAGTGCCCTTTTAAATTGTATTGTTGGAATGATTTCCAATATGTTTACACTCCAACACAAAAGAAAAGATTTAGGACACTTGATGCAAGCGTACAGCCCAGCAGACATACATATACACACACACACACTAGACAGAAGGCTGGCTTAATGTGTCATGAGGGTTCGTCAAGATCACAGCAGGGTCGCCAAAGGATTAGCTCAGTTTTGGAGGCAGGGGGTGAAGAGTGTATGTTCATCGAGTGGTGGCAGCTGATGTAGACACATGCACAGTATGCACACATAGAAGAAGAAAACCATACAGTAAAATTAAACATGGAAATAATCATACACACTCATAGTCCTCATGTACATAGTCACACACACCATCTCGCCTTGGTAGCACCATCTGTCCTGTCCTGCAGACTCACTGTAAGCTTGTAGGTAAAACTGTTGCTCGTGTCAAACTGCCCACTGAGTAACAGCACACGCACATGCACAGACACATACACACCAACACACACTTGGATACGTGTTGAAACCAAATCTCACGGGGAGACAGGAATACAGAAAAGACAGAAACAGTCACATATGCACGCACGTGCCCTGATCCTTTGATCTAATTAAGAGCTAGGCTGCAGGCTGAATCCTGCTTTGCTGGACAGACCTCAGGACACCATGTCATCTTCTCTGAGTGACATTTTACACTCTACTCCGGCTTATGCTCTGTAGCTATAAGTATGACATACAGTGGTAATAAACCGGTCAGGCTTGGGATTTTTCTACATAGTGGATCAGTAAATAGGAACAAAAAATAAATGTTTTTAGTGTAAAAAAAACAATCATGTAAAGACAAAATTATGTAATATTTGTTTTATGTTGTCTTCATATTCAGGTGCAATGTGCAGGACTACATCTGGAACAAAGGCACACGTTGCGACTGGGCGGTCACAGAGTTCCAGGTGATGTGTGTGGTGGTGGGCGTGGCCTCGGTGGTGCTCCTCCTCCTTTTCATGATCATCGTATTCTTTGCCAAGAGGCTACATCGTCTCAAGAATGAGAACAGGCGCCTTCGCAAACGCAGGTGCGTGTGTGTGTGTGTGTGCGTGTGTGCAGTAGTGTCACTGTGAGACAAAGGTGTGAGGATGTAAAAATATGAGTTGTGATTTGCTCTGTTTCTGAGAGAGGCGACTGCAGCACTGTCAGATTTTGTGCATAAGCCCTGAGTTAAATTTCTACAACATTTAACAACCTAACGCTTGATAAGACATGGAAATCAAATGTTAGAGAACACAGGAGGAACAACTGGGAAACAGAGCCTGAAAATGCAGGTGTCATATTAGATAAAAACACATCTTGTGGTCTCAAAATAGATAAAGCAGGTCAAAATAAACAGTTCTTGTAGCACATAGTGAAGACAAACAGATTAATCAACACCAATTTCTAAATTCCAGGAAATTTTTCAAATTAAATGTCTCATCTAAATTTGGTTCTGAATGTGGCGAATGTCATCCTTCTCAACTAGAATTACTACATTTGAGTGCAAAAAACAAAAATTATTGAAAATTGCACTTTCTCGGTGTTAGTTTGATGTTCAGTTCCATGTGTGTTTTTTGCTTGGACTTAAATGTTAAGTTTGTTGTCAGAGATTATTGTTCCTTTCCAACAATGTTTCTTGCTCCAAACTATCATCAATAGATCTGCCTGTAAAGATACAGTAACTTGGTTTTAACTTAGAGTGTGGAGAGATGGAGTGACTTTAATAATGTTACACCAGTGTGATTTAGCCTGTGGCCAACATAAAGTTAATAAATGGTGTCAATATGAAACAGAAAAAATCCAAAAAGGTGAATAAGTACAGAAAAACAACCATCTATATATATCTATCTATTTGTCTGTTTGGGTTTTTCAAGCGGTGTTACTGAGTATTTCTGAATTAATAAGTTCCTGTAGTGGTTTTGTAAAGGTTTTTATGCTTTTATGATGCATATTTTATGATATATATTTTAGGATGTTGCTGTATGCCAGTTATTCTAACTGTGGGCTTCCGAGGGCTGTCTAGTGGGCCTCTGCCATTCTAACCAACAAAACTAGTTATTTTTGTAATTAAATATGCCTAACAATTCATATAAGTGAAGAATGTTGAATTAAAATGCACTCTCATGCTTTGTTAAAAAATATAGCTGTGATGCAATCTTAAATGTTGATGCATTTATTCCTATTGTATTTGTTTCGTTGGATCTTGATCCATGATAATATTCTGTGCTCCTTCTTTCTCTTCTGTTCAGCAGTTTCTTAGCAGACTGTTGCTTTGACACTGTGCAGAACAAAGTAATAATAAATACGAAGCAAGAAAATATAGAAAGGGTCTGGTTTCTAAAAATAAAATATTCATACGACTAAAATGCCTCCTTCTGCTTCCCCCTGCAGTAAGTACCGCCCACAGAGCACCGAGCCGCAGACGGACGGCCTCTCGGTTTCTACAACAGCCGACGGCTCACAGCCAAACGTAAGGAAACTGTGTGACACCCCTCCGCCCGCCCCCCAAGCTCACACTCACAACCTGGCGTACTATGACAACATTATCTGTCAGGTATGCCCTGTCTCTCCTCATGTTTACTTTCCTCTCTCCGTCCTTTCATTCATCATCATCTTCATCTTAAGTCTGTCTTTACCACCATCTGCATCTCAGTGTTTTCCTTGTCTTTGACTGTCTGTTTTCGGTTAAACCTCCATCTATTTGCCTTTCTTTTTTCCATCATGTTGTGGCCTATCTTTTCTATCTGTCAGCTTGAGTTGTGGTTTAATCTTTGGTGGGTCTGTTTCGCTGTTTGAGTGCATAGCAGTCGATCGATTTGCACTAATTTGCTGAACGCTACTCCAAAAATACTAAAATAAAATCACTAACTGAAGCTGAAGCACTGAATTCACCTTGTTGCCCTGTTAAATCTGAAATTCCACACAACATCCCCCCCCCCCGGCATTGTTGTATATATGGGTATGTTAACTCTTTTCACACTCACTGATCCCTTCAGAGGCCATCGACAACAAGCTATACCTGGGAATATAAACCCAGAAACCCTTATAACCACTTCCAGGTAAGCAAAGTAGGAATGTTCACATTGCCTGCAGCTGTTCTCCCTCCCTGGCTTTGCTTTAAACATACCTATCGAGCAACTACTCTGTAGATGCCAGATTTTGGCTCTCCATTGGCTGCAAACCTTAAATCCAAAACCCCGTCCTGCTGCTGCTGCTGCACCATTGTAGGTAAAATGATTAATCACCTCCCGTAAAGCTCCCCACAACCAATTGTTCTGAGGTGTTCTCTTGTTACCACCATTAATAAATAGCAAGTTCTCACATTTGCTGACTCTTACCTGTGCTTTTGCAGCATCTTCAGAGGATGAATGAGGAAACCAAGGCTCCATTTTGTTTAAATCGCTTGCTTTGCTTCAACTAAGGCAGCCATTTTAGGTCCCTGATGAGCAGAGTATTCCTTTTACTACCTAATATCCTTCCAAAGTTTGTGCATGTAGTGCTGCTGTAAGATAAAGTGCATCTGTAGGAGCATGTATGAGTGTGGCAGTGAATATGAATGCACCACTGCATCTATGCATTAATTTCTATCCATGTCTCTATATGCGTGAATCTGTGATAAAGGAAGATTTATGAGGGTCTCTGTTTGGGTATTCATCAATCATACTTTCCCTCATATGCTGCCCGGGATTCTAGATAATCATGTGTTGTGTGAACTCAATTATCGGCAGCGAATCTTTTTAAAAGTGCTGATAAAAACAGAGATGAAAACAAAGCCAATAAGCTCCCATGACACTACGCTTTAAAAGCTCATTGTCTCTGAAAGAGTGAGTTATGTCCAGCTGTAGCAGAAGGTCACTGGTCGATACTGGCCTAGATACGCCTGCTGTGCCTGTGACCTTCAGTTATTTGACACGCCAATGTATCGATGGCCTGAACTAACTAATGTAGATGCACACAGATGCTCTCTCCCAGACAATAGCCTGATAAACATGCCCTCCTCACTAAACATTGCATTTATTTATACATACTAGGGAAGTAATGATTACCGGTATAATGATAAACCGCGGTAAAATTGCAGACGGTTAGTATTACCATTTAAATTGTAATTATCATGATAACCGTGTTTGATTACTGCACTTTTAGGGGAAAAAACGCCTATGTAAAGATCTGCTTTTATGTCAAATATTGGAGTATAGTTTTAATTTATTACAATTTAATTTTCTATACCTAATATTTGGAACCAGTATTCACTTTTAAAGTCTTTGAAAAGGTTCATTAACCATGTTTGTGTTATTTATGCAATAAAGTATATATATTTTTCAAATCAGATTTTATATATTTTTTGTGTTTTCTGGCCTTTTGTGTTGATATAGTAGGTTAAAGAGAAAAAATAATAGACAGATGATATAGATGAAACTGTGCTGAAAAAAAAAAGATACCAAACATGGGTATAGTAAACATTTGTTTATAAAGTATATATAGGCTTTTGCCTTAAAAAAAAATAAAAAATAAAAAAAAAAAAAAAATAAAAAAATATATATATATAGATATAGATATAGATATATATAGATATATATAGATATAGATATAGATATATATATAGATATATAGATATAGATATATAGATATATATATGCAAAAGGACTGAAAAACGGCCAAAATAGGCTCAGACCACTAAGGGTTGATATTTGAATGTTTCTACCAACAGAAGGTACATTGTACCTATTTTTATTTTATTTTATTTTTAAATACAGCTTGGTTAAATTATTTCAGTGTGTGTATGAGTACTTTTGAGCACAATTTCAATAATACCACGATAATGATAACCGTGGTAATTTTGGTCACAATAACCGTGAAATGAAATTTTCATATCGTTACATCCCTAATACATACGTATAGTACACTTCAGAACAGCCTAATGAATTTTTGTGCTTACATCTTGCTTTTTAATAGCAAATTAAACAGTAGGTGATTATCATATTTCACCAGGGTAAGTGAAGTGAACTGACTGTTACTGACTGTTTTAACAAACCGCTGGTCAGAGAGCACCGCTGGCATTTCAGTACAGTGGATATAAATGAGAACCTGTGACTTCTGTATGTTTTAAATGTCAGGTCTAGAAGCTAAAAAGCCCCTGTGGTCACATAGTCTGGAATGCAGCGTTTTAAATGTCAATGCCCCCTTTTTTAAAATGCTTAGGCATGATCAATTGATTAACCAAACAAACAGACTTCTTATCTATCCGTCTAACCTAGTTATCTGCACATTTTATTTCATGATCATTTCTAGAATGGGGGAAGCTTTCTGCACATTTTAGGCTCTAACCTGCAGGATGCTGCTGAGTGTTCCTAGTTTTGACTTTTTAGTGAAAAACTAAGACCATGTTAATTTAGTTACATTTCCTAACACTCATAAGGCTTAAAATGTTTGCCATTTCCTCCGTCTCCCACTTCATTGTATAAATGCCTCAAGCCACAACATCCATATGGACTAGCCAGACTCTCCCTAAGGGTGTAACATGGAACAGAAGTCTCTGCATGTGCCGCTAGAACACATTTGGTGCATTTTCCTCTTCAAATGTTTTTATCAGAGCACATTGTCATACAGTTACATGTTTACTGTGTACACATTGCGTGTGGGCTTTACATCCATACAGACAAATGTGCAGTTAGGTCATAATGCAATCTTATTGTTTTCTTCGAACATGTAACAATAGATGAAGAACATATATAAACATGAGGTACAAAACACAAATTAGGAGAAACATATTAAAATAAAACCAAAGATGAATAAAAATAAATATCCGTCCCACCCCCCACACCCACTCATACCCTCCCATCTATTCACTGCTTTGTTAAACTAAAGGTGAAAAGTTCGTTTCTGCCAAGAGGTGCTAGATATTGAATGAGAGGTGACCAAGTTTTTTCAAAGAATGAGAGTTTATCCATAAGAGTATATGTAATTCTTTCTACATTGAGTGTGTTAGTGAGGTCACGAAGCCACATCTTTGTGGTGGGTACTTCTTTCTTTTTCCAATGCATGAGGAGTAACTTCTTTGCAATGATAAGACTATAAAAAAGGAAACATTGCTTGAAGTTGTACATTTGTTGCATTTTCCCATGGAATAAACGGAAATAGGGCAGGCCATCTCCTCTTCAAACACATATGTGTACATTTCAGGGGCGTGCAGGTTATTTATACTTTTCAATATTATTTCCCTCAATAAAAACATGGAGGAGGCACATGAGAGGATTTTTATTTAGAAAAATGTTATGATGTAGACACAACAATATTTGATATACAGAATGTATTAAAACTCTGAAGCATTATATTCCACTGTCACCTGGGGCCTGAATGTTGTGTTTCCTTTTACATAATATTTTTTCTGACATAAACTGCACAATTTTGTTTTTTAAAAAAAATCACATGGATGCAAGAACAATATGCCTCCCCATGTTCAAATAAAACTCTTCCCAGATGTACAGTACAGACATGTCACAGAATATCCACTTTATACACTGTATGTCATGACTGGTTTATCTCTATACAAAGTGTCACAGGCATGTGTAAAGAGTCATGACTCCTCCCTACAGGATGAACCCCAGAAGCAGGAGGACCTGGCAAAATCCCCCCAGTCCAAGGAAGAGGGGTCGATGAACATCCTCAACTCTCATTCTCCTAAGCATGAGAACAACCGTCCCACCTCTGTGGTCCACGACCATGGCCACACTCCTAACAACACAGAGGAGAATGCAGAGGTAAACATGCTCCAGAACAACTTGGTATAATGTCACCATCTATGTAAGTGTGGTGCTGGAGAATCAGACCAAACTATTTAAAGCACACACAAAATCTTTTTAGGCTAACATTGTTTACACCTTTTTAAGTGCATACTGTGTATTTTAAAAAGTCTAATTCGGCCGAATGTCCAAAAAGTGGGCTATATTTTACCATACAACTTGAGAAGCACAATAGTCCTGTTTACAAGGCTGCCATGCCATCAAGGATCACATAGTGGTGCAGCTGCCTCCTCTCTTTCCTCTATCCACCTCCTATGCTGGACTAAAATCTCTGGCTTGGACCAACTGACTGACTTTTCTCTCTACTGATGCTCTGCCTTGGTCTCTGACCAATGAACTTTTCGCTCCCTCATTGTCTCTTCTCCCTTTTACCGCAAACCCCTCCCCTCACCTATGCCTGCCCCGCCTTACTGTCTCTTTCTGCCCGCATGCATTGGTGTTATCAACAAAAAAGTGTCTGAAAACCTACTATTTGCAAAAAAAAGTAAGTGGAAATCAAGTGAATCTGTATTTGCAAAGATATTATTCATGTTTGACATTGCTAATAAGTGGATATGTCTAGATTACATGAGGTCAAAGTATTGCTTGGAGTTGATATTTGAATCTATATACATATATTACACACGCTGTGTCTTGGTTTTCAATGTGATTTCTAATACTTTAATGTACTTGAGGTTCTTTTGTACTTTTTTGAGTATACATGAAGGATTATAGTTGACAGTTGTTGGAATAAATCTTTTTCATTTTACTCAGCTTGTCCCTGTGTGTTGCTATGAGCTCTACTTTCCTTCCAGTCTCTTTCTCTCGCTTTCTTTCTCTGCATGTCTGCTTACGAAGCTAACTAGCTCCCAACTGCTCCCATGCTAATAATAACTGAATGCACGGCTGACCCTGCTTTTGTGCTACAGTAGACTGCTCACATAATACAACACACACACACACACACACACACATACACACACACACACACACACACACACAAACTGTGCACCAGTTCAGAACCATGGACAGCGCTCCAGGATGACTACATGCCAACACATGCTGGGATTGTTACAAGGAAAATATGTATTTTCAAATAATACACAGTTTTACCTTCTTTTCTCTGTAAATAGAATATGGCTGTGGAAGTAGCAGTATTCAGTTTTTATATCATGACTTTTTACTTTGTTAAAATGAATATTGTTGTCAGATCTCATCTTCCTTCATATTAAAGCTGCTCATATCACTGTGTACAGGTCACAGTGCATCTATTTTAATAAAGCTACAATGCTATATTAAAAAATATATAAATTACATTATGAATTTCATGTGGATTCCTGAATTGAAATGGACTAAAATGGCCATTTTAATATGTTGTTTTTGCAGAGAAAAGAAACAAAATTCCATAAAGTATTTTTTAATAAATGATGGATGACTGTTGTGCTGTGCTGGTATCAGAAGGTTAGGATATTAATAAAGTTAAAATGAGCTACTTTGTGTTATGTAAACATCCATCCATATCTGACTGTCATGCTTATAAATATAACCCTGTGTCCTGAAATGTAGACAGTGGTTATTACTTGTTTTATCACAAATCAGCAGGATCAGGGACTTTTTATGACAATCCCAACATGCCTTTTTTACAGCAGACATTCTGGCTTGCTAAGTCCAGAAACACATTCTCTGCATTTTTCCTTCACTAGTTCCTATAATTCACCCCATTAGGAGTAGTGGGCAGCCACTATGCAACATCTAGGACCACTGGAGGAACCAAGTGCAAATCTAAACCTATGCCTTGGTCAGGAGTAAGATGGGAGGAGAATAAACCTAGCATACGTGGTTTGACCCGTGGGTACTCCACACAAAAAGATCCTACTCCGACTCCACCAAAGACTTGCGTTTAGCTGCCATTCCAGTGAACCAGCAGGACCAGCAGCGCAATTCCAAGGCCTTAAACCAGGGGTGTCAAACATGCAGCCCTGGGGCCAAAACCAGCCCGCCAAGGGTTCCAGTCCGGCCCACAGGATGAATTTGCAAAGCGCAAAAATTACACTTAAGATATTAACAATCAAGGATGTCGAACTCGTTTTAGTTCAGGTTCCACATACAGAACAATGTGATCTCAACTAAAATGATAAAATAATAAGCTAGAAAAAATGACTCCAAATTTTCTTAGTTTAATTTGAAAAACATAATATTACATTACACCTATAAATAATGACAACTCCAAATTTTTGTCTTTGTTTTGGTGTAAAAACTTACATTAAATTATGAAAATATTTACATTTACAAACTGTCCTTAAACAATAAAATGTGAAAAATCTGAAATTTTGAAAGTGAAATTTTAACACTATTCTTCCTATTATTAAATATTTTGTGCCTTTGTGGATCCAATCTGTAACATGCATGTATAAATGGTTTTCAGGTTATTCACATCATTTTTGTTTGGATAGTTTGTAAATGTATATATTTTCATAATTTAATTTTATTTGCTCTAAAACAAAGAAATATTTGGAGTCATCATTATTTACAGGTTATTATGCTACTGTTTTACTGGTCCGGCCCACTTGAGGTCAATTTGGGCTTAATGTGGACCCTGAACTAAAATGAGTTTGACACCCCTGCCTTAAACTGACACATTTTAATTGGCATACATCCTCTTAACAATATCAATTACACCTGCATGTTTTCTGCATTGAAAAAATCAATATGCATGTCTGCTGTGAAAAAAGGTCTATTCCTCCAGATATCACTACAACTAACACACCTTATTACACTATCTAAATATTCCAACTTCAAGTGGAATGCCTAAATATTGTAGAGAATCCTGTACAGTTGTCTGCTTTGATTAATGGAACAAAATTAGAACAGGGGCAGATTAACTGAAAAATGTTTAGGGAAATGGTTCACCCTGACCCACATATGTCAAAAGAAGGCAAAAAGATGTAAGGCAAAAGACTGAACCTTATCTCCTGTATTAGATTCTCAATTTTCAAATGTATTCTCTTTGTATTCAACATTTTCATCTTTAAGGGTATTTTTTCCTCAGTAATTGTCATAGATTATCATCACTAGTGGCTTTTCCATTGGACATCTGATATTTACTAAATGCCGAAAAAACAGAAGTGCGTAATGTTGTTTTTCCCATTAAATCACAAATGCGATGATTTGTTTATTTATTATAGATGTCACGAGAAGTCATTCCATAAACATGGCAACGAACATAAATATCACGTTGATTTACAGATATATTCATTATTATTATATATTACCCCTCTGTCTCGTACGAAATTAAAAAACGATTTGGTTTCCTCGTGTCTGCACCGCACCATGTTTCTTTTAAAACTCTTCTTCGCTTGTTGTTACATCCATCAACATCCTTTTTTTTTTAATTCACATGACTCCAGTTGCAGAAAAAGAACTTTTCATTGCAGTTTTGCGTGACATACCAATTTCGCCATACCTGAAAAACCACCCCTTGCCAGCGAAAAAACTTTTCATCAGGCTAATTTTTATGCTTAAGTTCTATTCACGCAATTTGAGGGTCAATGGAAAAGCAACTACAGTCACTTTCTAATGAATTACATATTAGTATGATAGTGTGATATTTAGGAAATAACAGCAACAGCTCCAGTGTGTCCCATCTTTGCCTTTGCCCACGTTCCATGAACTCCATTTCCAAGCCTGTATCTCTCAGAACACCTTTGTTTTATTCCTTTCCATTTATGATTGCCCCCTACCTCTTTACTTCCCATTCCACATCAGGATGGAGTCACTATCGGCCTGGAAGTGCTCCTCCCCAAAGAAGCCAAGCTGCACTCAGAGACCAGCCCTCCACTTCAGTACGATGTCTTTCTCTACAAGGTTGCCAACAATGGAGACTCCATTACTCCTAAACAAACACCAGGCTCCGTTCACACCTCCAACTCTTACTCCACCCCATACCCTGCACCTAAATCACCCAAAACACCTAAGACACCAAAAACTCCCAAGTCACCTAAGGTACCTAAGTCACCCAAACACATCCAAGACCACTCGCACAGTAACCGTGAGCCCTTGACCGGGAGGCACTCTTCACCCGGTCGCCACCCGTCACCCAGCCGCCACCCTTCACCCAGCCGTTACTCTGCACCCGGATGCTATCCACCCCCCGCCTGCCCTCCACCGTCCCACCACCCTCCCTCCCAGTATAATCGCATGCCCTCCTCCTGCTCCCCGCCTCAGCTACGCAGGCCCAGAGGTCGGTCGCAGGCTCCTGGCTCGGCGTCCTCCAGAGAGTACCAGGGCGGATACATTTATCCGTCTCCTTCCTCCCCTCACCTTACCCAGCCCCCTCCATCACCCTCCAGGGTCAAGTGCAGTCCAGTCAGCACCCGGTCCCTACCACCCCTCTCCTGACCAGGCCTCCATCAGCATCCACGAATGCGCAAATCATCAATTTAATCTATCCAGCAACGTCGTCCATCATGGCTCTAACTTTTAAAATAGCTTTCTCTTTTTTAGATCATCAGTCTGCATCCATTCATTCATTCATCATTCATGCCTTTACCCCAACCTCCCTGTATTTTTACCCAGAGGACGAACACAACACCTGGTCTACAGAGCCAGAAATATATAACTGGGACAACTCTGCACAAAACCACATTCAGTCAGACATGGATGCACCAATAAACACTGCGTAATTTTAAAACTTTTACACCTTTGTGTAAATAATAAACTGTCAAAGCTCAGGTTTTACTGCTCAGATAAGCACACATGAACTCACTCTCATAGCAAGGTGCCAACATCAGTGAGGAAATGTTCATAAAGGTTTTATAGAAATTTTTACTATAGCTGTTCAAAGTAGAGTTATCGATGGTTTATATGTCTTTTGCTATTCAGTGTATATGATTGTTTCTTGTTTTCACAGGCTTTTTGGTATGTTTTTCATGTTTCTAATCCTCAATAAACTGATATTACAACAAAACGTGCAGTATTGTGTTTTAAAATGGATTCACACTTTAGAGAACGAAGCTTTTAAAAGAGAATAAAGCCAGACATCAGGAGACGGGAGTGATGGAGGAAGTATGTATTTATATAGCCATTGGTGTTGATGTTTCCATACGCCTTGTGAAAGAAATATCATGAACTCTGCTGCCCCCTTGTTGACAAGGAAAGGCTTTAGTAACATGAGAAAAGCTGTTGAATACTTGAGGAGGACAAGAGAGCAGTAAAACATGTACACACTGGAACTGAAAACAGTTCTATACAGGTCTATATAGGGGAGACCAACTACATTTCATTTGTTTTGCTTCAGCACCTGTAACCCACTTATGTTTGTGCTATATCCCTCAAACTGTAATGCAACCCAACCCAAATGTATCTAGTGCAGATGGCACCAATTCAGACTGCTGTAAGAATACCACAGGTTTTGAGTTAATGTCAAATACATAGTGTTCCAGTTATCGGCAAGTTGTAACAGTGAGATAAAAGAAAGAAACAAAATGATACCACTCAAAAAGAGGCTTTTTGGGACAATTCTACAATAAGGGCGATATCTCAAAAAATTACAATGTGCTTGTAATATGAATCATGAGATTTGTATATAATCTGCACTGAAAAAAATCTGAAAATAGTGATGTGGGTTTGTGAGTGGTGTAACTATAAAAACCAGCATGTTCTCTGAGATTAATTGGTTTGTAGTCATCTCTGCAGCACCACAATGCTTAATTCACAATGGTATGTTGTAAAGCATTTGAGATAGATAGATAGATAGATAGATAGATAGATAGATAGATAGATAGATAGATAGATAGATAGATAGATAGATAGATAGATAGATAGATAGATAGATAGATAGATAGATAGATAGATAGATAGATAGATAGATAGATAGATAGATAGATAGATAGATAGATAGATAGATAGATAGATAGATAGATAGATAGGAGGGGGGGCTGAGAAGTTCATAGCCTGACTAAGGAGTTCTTCCACAGCAATGATCCTTGGCATACATTAAATTCAACCTTTCCTGATACTAACTGCATGGTTTCCTTCCAGATAAACCCACATTGGATAAATAATTTAGGACTTTGAAAAGTACTTCTACAGACATTTTATGAAAATGCTTGCTTTTCACCCCTCCCTCGTTCTCCCTAACCCCTCTTGAATTCAGCTTCCCAGTTTTGTACAGTTGCTAAAGCTGGAGCATCATCACCTATAGCAGGGGTGTCAAACATGTGGCCCGAGGCCCAAAACCGGCCCGCCAAAGGGTCTGATCCGGCCCCTGGGATGAATTAGTGAAATACAAAAATTACACTGAAGATATTAACAATCAAGGATGTCAAAATAAATTTAGTTCAATTCCATCTAAAGTGGGTCAGACCAGTAAAATACAATCATAATGAAGTATAAATAATGAAAACCACATATTTTTCTCTTTGTTTTAGTGTAAAAAAAAAAGTAAAATTACACAAAAATGTTAATATTTACAGACTAGCCTTTTACAAAAAATGTGAAAAACCTGAAAAAATATTAAAAACCTGGAATGTCATAAGAGATTTAAGAGTAACTTTACCAATATTCTGTCTGTTATTAAATGTTTTGTGCATTTGAAGATCCACTGTGATCTGTATATTGTAATGAACATGTGTAAATGAGAAGCTGAGGCCAAATAATGGCACTTTTTTTCTTAATAAATTTCATTTTGGTCATGGTTCATGTTTTTCCATATTTTTTTTAAAGATAGTTTGTAGATGTATACATTTTTATAATTTTACTTTTTTCACTCTAAAACATAGAAATTAGTCATGCAAATTTTGGAATTGATATTATTTATGTATTATTATGTTATTATTTTACTGGTTTGGCCCACTGCAGGTCATATTGGGCTTTATGTGGCCCCTGAACTAACATGAGTTTGACACCCCCATGTCAGCATGAATGTCCTTGAGGGCTAACCCCTTTTTCTGCAGACATTTGATAAGACCACGGTGCCACAGATGGTTCATGAAATGTCTGTAGAACTACTTTTCAAAGTCCTAAATTATTTATCCAATGTGGGTTTATCTGGAAGGAAACCATGCAGTTAGTATCAGGAAAGGTTGAATTTAATGTATGCCAAGGATCATTGCTGTGGAAGAACTCCTTCTTAGTCAGGCTATGAACTTCTCAGCCCCCCCTCGTAGATATCTATCTATCTATCTATCTATCTATCTATCTATCTATCTATCTATCTATCTATCTATCTATCTATCTATCTATCTATCTATCTATCTATCTATCTATCTATTGTGGTGGAAAAATTTACTTTTTATATTTTATACTCTTCATATTTTATACTCTTTTAATATGTTATACTGTTAAGTACATGCTGAGTCATTGTTATGTGTGATGTTTACCACTCTGTAACACCCCGACTCGGGAACGGAGTTCTTACCTTGAGTTAAAACCCAGACACCTTAATGTCTGGATATGTGATGGCGCCTGCATGCTAGATATTATTTAAACAAGGTAAGGGGGAAGAGGCCAATATGGCGTCTTCCCCCCCGGAACCAGAAGGACTGGTATAGAGTGGTATGATTTACATATGGGGTTGTCATTTGGGTGTCACCATTGGGGGGATTGGATTTTTGGTCTATATAATCTTTAATATTTTCATGGTTAATCAGACTTCACTTACAGAGCTTTTTCTGTGATTGATTTCTCAATAAATGCATTTATTATTTTAACTCTAACTTTCTCCCTCTTTCTTTGTGTGGGTCATCAGTTGAACGGTACATTTCCACGACACTATCTATCTATCTATCTATCTATCTATCTATCTATCTATCTATCTATCTATCTATCTATCTATCTATCTATCTATCTATCTATCTATCTATCTATCTATCTATCTATCTATCTATCTATCTATCTATGTTGCTTTTTTTTAAAAATAAGAGTATTACAGAAAGTTTAGAAGAATCGAACACTGTGCAGGGTAAGACAATGTAGACATCCTGAAGTGAATACTATTAAAATTAAAAACAGGTACTTAAACACTAAGTTTTCTGTCTGTGCTTCTGACCACAGGGCTGACAATGATCTGGGGGTGAAGGGGTAGGGGTGTCCCGCTTCTCAATCAGTTGGAGGGGAAGGGCTAAGGGGGAGGGCTGTTTGGCCTTCGAAATGGAGATTTTTCAGGACCACACTACAAACAGAGGGATAGGAGAAACCTCCCATAATTCTGTTTGAATCATCGGCAAGATGGAGGTAAACACAGCCCAATAATGCAGCAGTGTGATGAAAGAAACACATAAATGTACGTATTTTCTCCGTAAACAACTTAATCATTTGATCGATCGTTTAATGCCGTTTCAATGTGTTATAGATCACATTTCTGTGGTTTGCAGTTGAGAGCCACAAAAAGATGCATAAAGCTCATGGAACAGAGACGGTCACAGCTGCTGAGGGAATGGTGAACACTTTTGGAAACAAAGTTGTCGCATCTGTTTATAGCGGCATCGATGACTGCTGATGATGTAACAGGTCTTGAGGGGTTGTCTCATTTCATATTGGAATGTTTTAACCACTACCCCTTGCAACTCCGCTTTAAGGGGTAGTGCCAAGTGCAAGGGCCAAGGGGTAGGGCTAAGGGGGAGGGCCAAGGGGTGAATTGGGACTGGACCCTGGAGTTGGTCGCTGAGTGCCTTCATTGGCAGTTCACTGCTCTAATGGGCTAATGCTAATATTAGGTACCGTGTGTGTGTATCAGGTTAAATGCAGAATTTCCCTTTGGGGATAATAAAGCACATTAACCTTTAACCCTTTTACCCCAGGCAGTTAATCCACATCAAAGCAAAGGCCACTTACACGACAGAAAAGACAAAGTGAGGGGTGATTCAGTTTAACAGATTGTGACAGAAAAGAGCAGACAAAACAAGCATGCACTAAGTAGGTATAATGACACGTCTGGTTGCCTTTTAACCAAGTTTAAACATTACCTACAAAGTCCCCAAACATATTATTTATTGGAAGTATATTGCAGAATTGGGGAGCTCTTTTTGTGAAGGATGCTTGGCCCAAAGACATAGGTCAACAGTGTCCTAACATCGACTGACAATAAATGACCAGTTTTAGGCATTTTGGAAGAGAAATGTAGTCCTATTCTTGTCTGATATAGGACTTGTGCAGCTCAATACTCCTGGGTCTTTGCTGTATGTTTCATTTCATGATGCCATAAAGGTTTTCAGTTGGTGAACTGGACTGGAGACAGGCCAGTTCAGTACCCAGACTCTTCCGCTAAAAAGCCATGCAGTTGCAATGGATGCAGAATGCAGACTAGTACTGTTTCGTTAAAAGATGAAAGGTGATCCTGGAAAGGTCGTTGTCTGGATGGGAGCATATATTGTGCTAATGCACCCCGATTCTATTAGAGATGAAGGCTTTTGAGCTGAGCACAGACAACAATTTCCTGATGCTTAACTTAAGGTAAAAAGGAATTTATAAAAATGTCAGAGGGCGTCAGTAGAGGGTGCTAAAGCACTGCCCCACCTGTCTCACATGAAGAAGAAGACGATAGGAATGTAAAATAATTTTACAAAAACATTAATATTTAAATAAATGCATGAAACAGGCAGTGAGTACTGTGTAAAATCTGCATTCAAGTGTAGTTTCACCCTTTCATGCATGAATTATGAGAACCTTAATCAAGATTTTTTTTCCGGAGTGTTTTTACTCTTCTTTAGACATGAAAAACAAAAAAGAATGCAATTGAAAATTTTTTTATGAACCTATTTTTCATGCAGTTCCAAAAACGCCCACTCAGCTAGACACCACGCGTTTAATTTTGGAAGCAAAGAAACATGTATTTACTGATATATTGTGTGAAAACTATGAAATAAAAACATTTTTAATGCTTCTAATCTGTTGTTTTCTCACATTTTAACATACTCTAATACTACTCATTACTCACTTCATGGAGATATTATGCAAAATAATAATAATAATAATAATAATAATAATAATAATAATAATAATAATAATAATAATAATAATAAATTTTTATTTGCAGTTTAATAACAATAACAAGTGATTAATTTACACTCAAACATCTTACTGCAGATCAGGTTTATCTAGAACAGCAAATTTACAGTAATGGTATGAATTACAATGTTTAGGATGATGCATAAGTGTCCACTGTTTTGGCTGATATGGAACTAAAACAACAAAATACATGAATACATAAGAGAACAGCTGTAGAATAACTGTCCACTGGAGTGAACACTATGCATGAAAGCAGTGGCGGCTGCTCGTCTTTCAGACAGGGGAAGCTCATTGTCGACTTACATCTAAATAAATAAATAAATAAATAAATAAATAAATAAATAAAAATAAAAAATAAATAAATAAAAAATTGTTGAGTTATTCAAACATACATTTGGCCCTCCGTTCCTTTTCAAGAAAATGCTCAGTGACCTTATCGTACCAAGTAGGTGTCTTTTCCAGGGACTGGACCAGTGTCCTCTGAATGTCCAGCAGAGCTAGGCTGCTTAGATTGCCTTGGCCCAGTGTGTTGTGGGTGTAAGACTTCAGCCTTTTTAAACAAGAGATGCTCCTTTCACTGTGACCTAGCCAACAGTTTGATTGATTTAACTATCTACAAAACGATATTAAACTCGAACAAGAATTGATTAAATTATGGAACTGAAACAAGAAAATGCTGAAATGATGTTAAATTGAAACAAGGAAGTACAACGAGTGGGTTTTATTTACAGTACAAGAAACGAATGAGTAATTTCATAGTGGTTTTTCTCTCTCTTTCACAGCAGAATGTGCGACGGTATTAAACTGAACTCTGTCAGTGAAGGAGGAGATCTCAAAATAACTGTCAATCAAACGGGATTCAGCCTTTCGACTGATCATCCAATCAGCACGTGGGATTCTGGCGTCCAGCCCGGCTGAGCTCCGCCCACAGCTCCATTCACCCCCAGAGACGCCCGGCGTCCGGGGGCGGGACAACATCGTGGCATTTATCCAATTACCGTCCAGTTTTGAGGCAATGAAAAAAACTGTTCCACTCAGTCCCATTGAAGCCCAGAGACGCCCGCAGTCTACGGACAAATGCACTGAGCAGAGATGGATGAGAAAACAGTACAACGGGAATGTATGAGAAGTGAACAACATCGAGTCTGTTGATTTGTGATAAAGCTGATTCTGAACAAACTCGTCTGTGAGATGAACGTGTTCTAACACATTTGTTGTCAATGAAATGTCAACACAGCCGAACATATTTAACCATTTAATTTTTGTAATTTTAGGGGAAGCCGGGCCTCCCTTGCAGTCTATGAGAAATCGCAACTGCATGAAAGGGTTAAAAATGTTTTTGATCGTTTAATGAGCAGTCAAGTCACATGTATCCTGTTTGGGGCACCAGATGAGAACCCTGTAGACTCATGCTATAAATGGCGCATGCAGTGGACCCCCCTCCAATACAAGAGAAAGGAGAGCCTTGAGGCACAAAAACTTGCACCCAAGCACCGCCCACAGGAGTGAACATCACATCCTGAAAAGAATCAACACCTCCCTCAGAAATGGAATCAGCAAATAAGTCCATAAGTCATACTACTGTGCTATGACTAAACAGCTGGTTAGTTCAGTGGTTATCACAGTGTGGAGAGGCATGGTACAAGTGTTACCAGTGATGTTTTTAACCCTTGTGTTGATTTTCTGTTTTTTAATACCATGTGATCTACCTGTACTACCTTCATCCCAGTTCTAAATGCACTGTCCATACTATCAGTGGAAAAGACAATTGTCAAAGGCATCTGACTTTAACAATACTCATAGAAAAATGTGCATATTTGAAAGATAGACTGGAGAAATGTACATATAAAAAATACATGACTGAAAACACATACTGTGTATCTTAATTTCAATTTAAATTCATATTTTAAAACAGTGGTGCATGTGCTTTGTATTCTTGTGGTTATACGTGGTTATAGTGCAGCTGAAAACTGACTTGGATACTGTGCCCCGGCAAAAAATAGTTTCACCAGCCGCCTCTGGTCAGAAGCTATGTTTCATCAAAGTTTAACTGAAAGCAAAGCCAGAACAAAACAGTTCGTGAACTCCACTCAAAAGCCAGGACTGATCTGTGTTTGTGGTGAAGACAGAGTATCCTACCTAACCAGCATCACACTAAGGCATTAAACTAACTGCACTGCACATGAGCTGCACATAAAATTACCCTGTTAATGAAGAAAACATTAGCTACAGACGAATGATAATTAACCCACACTGAATAGGCCACTGCTGTGAAAACACGTCACATAAATCACTAGAACAAGCATTTACAGTTTACTGCAAAACCATATAATATTATATTTTTTTCTCTATTATTTCATATGTGAGTTATAGCGCAGATATTTTTTTTCTGTTTTAAGAAAAGAAACACGCAACATGCCCGATACTGACAGCTCAGATATAGAAAGGAGAGGACATGTTATTCCCTTTGAAATGATGAAGTTCTTTTAAAAGTGCTTGTTACTTCTGCACATCTCTCTTCTTTGTGCATTATTTATAATGCAAGGGTGTGTAACGCTTCTGTCCTCTTTGGTCTTCATGGCTTCATTGCAACCTCTCTTCTCTGACAGCAGGCTCAGTTTTCTTTAAGCAATTCAAAGCATCTCATTTTCTCCACAGTATGACCTCCCCCTGCACAGCTCTCACTAAAGGCAACACTGACCCTCCCTCCTCTTTTTTCTTCTGTTGTCTGAATTTTTTATTGTTTCTCTCTTGAATGCAAAAAACCCTTTTTTTCTCTCCATGTGGATTGGGTGAAGGTGAAGTCATCCTTCCCTCTGTCCTCGTACATCAGAATTGGGATGTGTTCACATAAAAAAAAAAATTGACAGGTTTAAAAGGGGTGCATGTGTCTTTTCATCGACACTCGGCGTCCCTGAACAGCAGTCCTGTCCGCCTCCACCTGTATGGAGATCACTGTGTGTCCTCTGTTTGTCCTCCGTTGTCATGGCTTTTTCATTTTTCTTTTTTTTTGTAAGCAGTTGAGGAATCATCAATTCCTCATGACACGGAAGAAATCAGTGATTTTAACCCTTTCATGCATGAATTATAAGAGCCTTAATCAAGATTTTTTTTCCTGAGTGTTTTTATTCCTCGAAGCATTAAAAAAACGATGCGATTGGAATAGTTTTTATGAACCCATTTTTCATGGAGTTACAAAAATGTCCACTCAGCTGCACACCATGCATTAAATTTTTGAAGCAAAGAAGCGTATTTACTGATAAACTGAGTGAAAACTATGAAATAAAAACATTTTAAATGCAGCTAATCTGATGATTTCTCACATTTTAACATACACTAATACTCATTTCATGGAGATAATGTGCAAAAAACACAAAAACCTGTTAATTACAGTTTAATAACAATAACAAGCAATTGATTTACACTCAAACATGTTAGTGCAGATCAGGTTTATCAAGAACAGTAAAGTTACAGTAACAGTATGAATTGCAGTGTATGGGATGGTGCATGCACTGCAAAAATCTAAACCTTACCCAAGTGTATTTTTCTCATTCATTCATTCATTCATTCATTATCTGAACCCGCTTTATCCTCACAAGGGTCACAGGGGTCGCTTGGAGCCTATCCCAGCTACTTACAGGCGAAGGCGGGATACACCCTGGACATTTCGCCAGTTTATCGCAGGGCTGACATGTAGAGATAAACAATCACTCTCACACCTATGGGCAATTTAGATTAACCAATTAACCTATTAGTGCATGTCTTTGGATGGTGGGAGGAAGCCAAAGTACCTGGAGAGAACCCACGCAGACGAGGGGAGAACATGCAAACTCCACACAGAAAGGTCTCACCCTTGTCGAGTGGTGTTGGAATCGAACTCAAGATTTTCTTGCTGTGAGGCACGAGTGCTAACCACTGCACCTCTGTGTCACCCATATTTTTCTCATTTCTAGTTCAAATATGTCATCACACTTAAAATAAGACAGAATCACCTAAAGAGTAAATTTGTTTTTGCTTAATTCAAGCAAAAAAATCTGCCAATGGAACAAGTGAAAATGATCTTGGTAAATTTCTTGAAATCAGATTTTCCAGATCTGTTGTCTATAAATTAGTTCTTATATCTCACTGAAAAGTTACTCGTTAGGTGATTATGTCTTATTTTAAGTGTGATGAGATATTTGGACTAGAAATAAGAAAAAAACACTTGGTAAGATTTAGATTTTTGCAGTGTGTATGTCCACTTATTTCGCTGATATGGAACTAAAACAACAAAATCCATGAATATACAAGAGATCAGCGGTCCATTGTAGTGACCACTATGCATGAAAGGGTTAATGAAGATTCAGCTACCTACTTCATTCACATCTTTCTCTTTTTTGTCCCTATGATTTACTGATTCCTATTTTGTATGAAATAAATCGCATATTTATTTTAAAAAATGGCTAAAATGAAATACTTAGGTCTTTTCATCACATCAAGTGAAATTGCAGATGCAGAGTAATCAGCTTCCACAAGAACTATAACCCACAAGAGGATTAAAAACTCTCTTAAAACTCTGTAATTATGTTTTCGATGAGGCTGAAATGCCTCCAATTAAACATTTAAATCAGGTGAAACTTCACTTATTTGTTTACTATGTGTCCTTGAAGTCATCTTCCACCGTGTTATGATGTACTTTATCAACGTCCAAAAAAAGACTGCATTTCTATTGAGATTATTTTCAAGAAATGCACAAACAGAATTTATCTATGCCACGCTCAGCTTCATCTGTCACTCCAACTTTTCTTAAAAAAAATTTTGCTTTTAAAATGTCATTTAGCTTATCATAGCCTTAAAGTTTCACCATTATGGTTTTTATCAAAGACCAACCTCTGGGGCTGAAAAGTGAAGCCAATGCTTTAGAGTAAAAATCTGTAGTAAATTAAAAGGCCACTAGAGGATGGATCCAAGAGTAAGTCAGCCCCCATAGACCCCCATGTCAAAATGAGTTTAGAGTCCTTATTGTAATGTCATCTGTGGCAGCTGTACAGGGGGTGAATTTGGTACCTGTTCAAAAGGTTCTGCACAATTAAGGGAGTGGCCGCTATGATTGACATGTGAGTGTTATCGTGTACTTTTGTTGGAAGCTCCAAGAATAAGTCTGGATTCTTTTTGGTCTCATTTTCATACATTTAATTATTGACTTGATCTGATCACAAACGAAATATAATTCAGCTGAGGATCCACACCCCAAGTAGGGAAATGGATGCAGACATTCCATGCACATCACTTTTATAATCCTTGTAAACTCATCTCCAAACTATGGGCTGACCCCCTTGTGCTAGGTGGGCTGGGTCACAGAACATGGACTGGTGTCATCTGACTCTAAAGTCAAGCAGATGTGATTCCTCAACTCTATGTAAAACCCCATATTGTCAGTGTGTTTACCTCTTATCTCTTGTTGTTTACGATCGTCTGTGGACATGTACATTTAAAAGTGTGCCTAAGATAAAACCTAAGTCCTGTGATCATAAATCTATCAGTTTAGTATGTTGACCAAGATGTGACCTATCCTAAGACCTTTAACACTAACTGCTGACACAAAGAAATCCTTACTAATACCGACTAATATGTGATTAAACTTAAGAATTCAACTATGTAGTTTAAAATAATATTTCATGAGTCTGTCTGTGTCTGTGATTGACCCTTAGCGTTAGCTCACCTTCAGAAGTCATTGAATAAAACATATTTTTCTCCTTCACATGCAGCTCTGTTGTAGTTGTATTACACTACCAAGTTCCAAGGATTCATCAACTTTCTGGTACTTTATACAATATGGGGCATAACTTAGCTGCATTAGCTAATGTTTGCATGAATTCACATGGTCAGGTGTGGGACCATGTCTTACAATAAAATATGAACGGTGAATTATTTATTTTATTTATTTTACCTGCATTTAAAAGTGCTGGAGACTTTCATTGACCAATTTTTCATCAAATCTGTAAAACCTCAGTCATAGCCTAAGTATTACGAATCTGTAAGTCTTTCTGTGATTACTCACCTGAATTTTAGGCTTGCGCTGCATGAACCGCCTGCAGCGGCAACACAAGCCTCTGTTTCCCACAATGTGTGTTGCGACAAAAAATTCCGAAGATGCCCGAGTTACCTCCCAGTCTGAATGTAAACACATGGGTTTTGTTTACGGTGGATGGCACTTCAAAATTGTTCACCATAATGCAAGAGATTCAGGTGAGTAATCACAGAAAGACTTACAGATTCATGATACTGAGGATATGACTGAGGTTTTAGAGAGTTGATGAAAAATTGGTCAACGAAACTCTCCAGCACCTTTAACCAGGAAGTCCCATTGAGATTGGGAATCTCTTTTGCAAGGCAGACCTGGCCAAGGTAGCAGCCGTACAAAGTCCAAACAACATAAAATACATACATAACACACAATGAACAATAAAACACAATAACAACTATTCAACTCTAATGGCATCAAGAAAAACAGTGACATTCCTTCTTCACTGCATTCTCCATGATACTTTTAAAATCATTAATAGAAATGAATGTGTGTAGTTTTACAGTTTTCTGAAGATTATTCCATGTCCCTGGTGCATGGTGGTAAAATGCTGTTTAGTCTGTCAGAACTCAGGGAACAGTCAAAAGCAACCACTTGGAGGAACGTAAACGAACGTGGTGGTCAATCATTCACAAATTTTTTGGTCCCGTTTGAATTTTGCCACCATTTACACATATGATGTTTGTCTATTTAAAATGTAATTTCACAGGTCAAGAAAGTCACATTTTGTTGTAAAGATACTTAAGTAACACTCACTGTTATGTGAAATGGCTCAGTGGACTGCATCTCTCATCACTAGTGCTACACATCGTCAACACTAAAACAGCTGTTACCCAGTACCATGTGGTTTCAGTCAGCTATAGTAAACTACACACACAAATCTTACACAACCCTGGTACAACCAACACAGCCATATACAAATAATGCACATTTTCAGATAGGAACCACAACGTGCATGACACAGTACTCCACAACACTCCGACAAAGTATTACATAACATTCTCATGTACTTGTCGGTCATACGTGTGAAAAATGGTATCATTCAAATCAAAAATCACTTGTTTCTTGCCACTGACTGTAAGACAATTTTCCTCTAAAGTTTAGTCCATGGGGCTCAACTACATGAGGCAATCTCAATTATCTCAGATTTAATGGGTATATGCATATATTCCCTGACATTACTATTATAAACATAAGTCATTATTCATTCATTCATTATCTGAACCTGATTTATCCTCACTAGAGTCACTGGAGCCTATTCCAGCTACTTACAGGCGAAGGTGGGGTACACCCTGGATATGTCGCCAGTTCATCGCAGGGCTGAACATATAGAAACAAACAATCATTCTCACATTCACACCTATGGACAATTTAGATTAACTCATTAACCTATCAGTACATGTGTTTGGATGGTGGGAGGAAGCCGGAGTACCTGTAGAGAACCCACGCAGACACGGGGAGAACATGCAAACTCCACACAGAAAGGTCCCACCCCCATCGACTGGTGTTGGAATCGAACCCAGGACCTTCTTGCTGTGCCATAAACATAGGTGCTTGTGTTAACATTTATTAAGTAGCTGAAATGACTTGGCGTTTATCATTACACTGCATGTGGAAGTGAATGTGATCAGAGTTTTCTCGCTCTTTTCCACCTCCACTCACATTTGTCCATAAAACCAAGATGTCATCCACTATTTATGTAACATGTATGTCAGGAAAAAGGTAAACATATCTGAAATCATCATAAAACTAATCTGCAGATTAACCCACTAAATGCCACTCAACAGCTACAGATGACTGAGCTCTAAATTTTCTGACCTGTTATGTTACCTAACAGGGTGAACCCATTTTTTTCCTGCTGTCTATCCTATAAATTTTAAATGACTTACTATGTTCTGAGCCCCTGAGCCATTTTTTAAATTCCTAAAAGTCAAACATGTCACTGTTCAGTTAGAATAAGAAACATATGGAATCTTTTTTTTTCCATCTATTCTCAAGCCAAAATGTTATTTATTATAAAAATCCAATGACGAACCCACACAATTGAAAAATACTGCAGTGAGCTTTTAGGTTTTCTACAGACTCTGAGAGAATGTATAAAGTATAAATGCTTAATACAGGAAATACATTTCTGCTGCTCCTATATGGGATTTGTCTCAACCTTGTGAAGTCTTGACCTCAGAGAAAACCTCAGCAGTCAAAACAAGTTGGATTTGACCGCCTGCAAACTCTCATATGTACAGTATGAAGATCAATTCAGTGATGAGTTATCTGTATTTCTGATTGACTAACGTGTGGGCAGTCGGCCACAAAAGTTAGTCAAACTCTGATAGTTTTTCTTTTACACTGAAAACTGTAGGTTTTAGAGGGCAAATAAAATATTTAGAGCACAGGGAAGACACACAAAAAACCTTTCATGCATGCATGATGACATAAATGACCCTCATTTTTTTTTTAAAAAAAGTGTCCAAAATGTACTATGTTTAGTTGGATACATGAGTTAAATTATTAAAAAAAAAAAAAAAAGAAAAAACAGAAAAAAAACCCTGTTAGAACTAATAGAAAGGGGAAAAAAATCTATGTGATATCAACAACAGATGGTTAAATTCGTGTACACATATTACGACAATGTACTAAATATGTGAACACAGTCGCTGACCATCTGGGCTATATGCAGAAACGCATAAATAAACAGGCCTAATATGTTGTGTCTGTATGGATATATAAAGTTTATATTTAATGGAGTGGTGTGTAGCTGTGTGTGATCTTTGTCATGAATATGCTGAACAGCATGATGCTCACACCAGGTATGACGACTGCATTTTACTGTAAATTAGGTTTAAAAATGCAGACATGCTCATCACATTTTGATGCAGCTAAATATACAGGGTGTCCACAAAGTCTGTTTATAATTAAAACATTTATTACAAGAGCAATTGATGAGATGTGTTAATCAGATTTGTTCTATGTACTCAGTGGTTATCAAAGTTTTTAATCATTGTGGGATCGTGTGCAGTCGAATCATTGGTCCATTTTTCTTCAATGGAAGATCAGTTACTGCACCTTGATCTTTTCACTCAATATGTGTCACCACAACTAGATGACCTTCAATTAACGATCATTTTCCAGGTGGATGGTGCATCATCACATTGGGGACAAGTGGTGTAGTCCAGGGTATACAGCAGTACATGGAGTATACCTACTTGTTTTTCAGTCTTCATTGCGTATACTCACTTCTAAATCCCCCTGATGTGCACCATTCAGTAGTATCTGAGCCAAATTGCTATTTTTTCTCCTAGGATGGTGAAGCCATGACCCGCCCTACTCTGTCTCTAATTGGCTAGTACTCGCTGTCATCACTGGTTAGATTGGTTAACTTTAGGCATGAGGACTAATGAGCCAGTCAGAGGAAAAGTAGGGCGGGTCATGCTGAGGAAAATATCGCTAACTAGCGCTGGCCACCTCTGGAACCTGATTGGACACCTCTGGAACCAGTTCCACCCCAGTTGATTGACAGATCACTGTACGTCTCATTGAAAGGTGCACGATTATTACGTCCACCAAGGAGGTTATATTTTTGCCAGTGTTGGGTTGTCTGGCTGTCTGTCTGTGAGCAAGATGACTCAAAAAGTTATGGACGGATTTGGATGAAAATTTCAGGAAATGTTGATACTAGCACAAGGAACAAATGATCTGCCTTGGTGGAGGTCTGCACTCTCCGAGAGCTTTTCTAGTTGGAAATGCAAACAAGAAAGGCAAAATAAATGTCTTTCAAGTGAGTGACACATATCGAGAGAACCTACTTTCGTGGAATACATAATTCTGAGGTAAGTTTGAAGGTGGTTTAAGAATGAGTCACTGTTTTAAACTACTGGCCATATGACTGCACACTTCGAGGAGAAGAGATTTTGTCACCAATACTTAAACTGTGTGAGTAGGCTGACGTTATGAAAGGCTAATGTTATGAAGGGCTAACGTTATGAAGGGCTAATGTTATGAAAGGCTAACATTATCCTGTGTTTGCCTCATGTTGAATACATTTCCATTCATGCAGCTGCTTGTGTGACCAGTAATACCTACAAACTGCTCCTGATCAAGTCATGATAATTTTATAATAGTGAGCAAATACTACTGATGGATTTTTGGATAAACTAAATAGAGTAGTCTTACATGTCACTGTTTCTAAAACAGGGCGTTTTTCTGGACTACTTAAAAAACAAAAAAGAAAAATTTGAGAGAATACCCACTTCTCCAGGGACCACTACACCACATTGGGGACTGCATGCTGGTGGGTTCCTAAATCAAACATTTCCAGACCGGTGGATTGGACGGGATGGTCTAATTCCCTGGACACCTTGTTTACCAGATATCACTGCCCTGGATTTCTTTCTTTGAGGTTATGTTAAACATATTGTGTAGCGAACAAAGATACTGAACATCAACGACCTGAAGTAAAAGATCACTGATGTTTGAAACCATTGATGAGTCTATGATACAGCCAACATAGAAACAAATCCAGTACCGTCTGGATGTGCTTCATGTAACTAATGGTGTCCATATAGAGGTGAATTAAATGAGGCAAATAAACTCCAATATTTACTTTTCATTTTGTAATAATTTCCACAGATTTGTTTATTCATTTGCTTTTGTTATAAATTTGTCAAATTGTAATGAAACTTTATGGACACCCTGTATTTGTTACGTGAGCAGACCTATTTGAACAGACTTTTTCATAGATATGCACTGAGCATTTTTTGCATGGACCTCATTATAATAACTCCTACAACAGAAGTGTAGCGCATTCATTTAAATATAAAACTTCACATAGTATAACAGCCAGTCCTATTATTGAATCAGCTACTATTATGTAATTAATTATACTGATACTGTTCACGAGGGGCTTGAAGAACTCTGTTATGATAAACTAACCCATAATGCACTGTAATTAACTGACCGTACATGAAAGGCTTAGATTAAACGCTGTCATGTTTTTATAAGATTCAACTAAATACATGCACTTTGATACTTCAAACAGCACATTTTTCCTTGCATTCCTGTGTGATGTTACCTCGATCAACCTCCTCTCCAGTCTTATCCCATTTGTCTGTATGTGCAGCTCCAGTCCGGACCACTGAGAGGCGGTGTTGCTCCATATCCCAGCATGCACTGCTGTACAGTACATACAGATAAGACCCACTGGCACTTTGAAAGCGCTGATCTGTATCTTCATTAGCATTCACTTTGTGTCGACCGAGGGTATGTGTGTGTGCTGATTCAACATGATTGTGTGATAATTGATACTGTTATCATGGAGATAACCACATGATCTGAGGTGATCTCAGGTGTAACAGGGGGAGCTCTTCAGGGGAGATGAGAGGTGGGATAGTGCACAGGTCTGTGTAAGTGGAGGTGTACAGTATGTGATGTGAATTTCATGCAGGGTTATTGAGATTAGATGCATCTACAGTGCAGTGTATGCTGTGTGAGGTTGTGTGTTTTCTTCAGTGTGTGTGTGTGTGTGTGTGTGTGTGTGTGTGTGTGTGGACTACTAGAGTGCAGCGCCTGTTGGCAGCTTCTTTGCTTCCTCTTTAAGTAAAGCTGTTAAAATATTTTTGCTGACCCAAAACAGATGTAATTCTCTCTGTTTTCCTCCCGTTCTACCCCTCCTTCTGTCTCTAATGTACCCACACACACACACACACACACACACACACATACAGAAACACACACACACACACACACACACACACACACACACACACACACTGACATACAGAAACACACCCACTTTGTGTCGACACACTCGTCTCCTGAGATGCCTTCATAGCTCATGAAGGTTTTTATAATTAGTGCATAACCCACACAGTGCAGTGAAGTGACTGCATTTACACCCAAACCTAATTTGATTTTTAATCATTTGCGATAGATGTGATTCATATTTATTTACTGTCATCCACAAGGTGATGAGAGAAAGTAGATCAAAATTATTTAATTTGTCTCCATAATTTAAAATATGAGCTCCACTGAACTACAATCAATATAGTCTGAAACTAGATGAAATATTTCTATTCTTCATTCACAATAGATACAATATTATCTATACAGGAGGGAAAAAATGTATTTATTATTCCCCACCCCATCCGCCTTTCTCCCACTTTCTCTCTGTTGTTGCTTTTGTGTCTGCTCTGCTCTGTGAGACCGGGTAAATGGCTTTCTATTCAGGAGTTAGAAATGTCACCGCTTTGTGTGAGTGTGTGCATTTTTATGAGAAGGTGACAATGTAGAGGGTCAATTCAACAAAAATCTTATGAAAAAAAGTTCTAAGAGAAATTTTACAGTCATATGGTGTCTGACAATGGAACCTTGTCCAGCTGTGGTTGTATTTTTATGAATGTAATGTTGAGGAACAGTCTATGGTACATATTGGTCAAATGATGGGATCTGATATATTTTTATCTTATTTGTGTGATTCTTTAAAAACTGATCCTGTGTAAGATGTAGGAGGATCTACCAGCAGAAAGAGAAGAAGATATACAGAATAACGTTTTTGTTAGTGTTTAATTTTGTTCAAATAAGAATTGGATTAATGTATTGAAGGGGTGGGTCCAATATGTTGGGGCAGCCTTTTTTTAAGCTGATGTTAATGCAGTTAGCCGTTATGTCTAATACTAACAGTGGTACAGCGCTTCAGGGTAGCTTTATTGAGAAAGTTATTTTGTTTCAATCTGGAAACACTTGAAAACATTTATACAATGAAGCCCCAGTCAACTGTCAAACATGACACTAGTTGTACATTAATGTCAAGTTGACTGGCCCACAATTAACCCTATTCAGGATAACCAGGGTCCGTGGATGAAAAAATGTTCCTATTTTTTGCAAAAATCAATGAATCGGTCTGATTTTTTTTTTTTTTCAGTGAACCAAATTTTGTTGTTTTGTGGACCGTAGAAAATTATGATGATAGCTCTGTTTGTTTTTATGTAGTATTAAGTTTCTCAACAGACTCAGACCCTGTAAAACTGATCACGTATTTCATGCTGTAATTCTGGATTTACTTTACTAACCTTTTTTCTTATTTTCCAGAAATGTAAATAACTGAACCATGGCCCACAGGAGGACAAAATGCACAACCCCAGCTGTCATCCAAGAACTATTTGATAGTGAAAGTGATTCAGATAGTGCTAATTGTGATTCAGATGATTATTTTGTTCTAAACAGTGACAGCAGCCTTGATAGTGATACAGAGGCTGAAATAAACTCAGATACTGATGATGTCTTGGAAACTGATGAAAATGGGGCAGTGGAACAGAATGTTCCTGATCAAAATGCAAATATTCAGGGTAATGTAGAAAACAATGAACTCAGAGGTGACAGAGAAAGAGGCAATTCCGGGGGCAGAGGCCTTGGCAGAGGCCGTGGTCAAGTGCAACACCAGATTGCTGTTCATGATGAAGGTATAGTAAATCCACCTGATCCAAATGATAATCCACCAAATTATATACATTTTATAGCAGTTGTTTTGGAAAAGCATTGTTGAAAGGAATGAGAAAGAATAACTTTTGTTGACTTTATTACTGAATATTAATTCCGTAGATAATGGGGCATATATTGTATGTTCTTTCAAATGCCCAAATCATAGAAAATTGTTACTTTTCGGTATTAAAAAATTCATAGAAAAAAAACCTACTCAGTATTTTTCTTTCATATTTGGTTTATAGGCTCAGCACTAGCATACCAAAAATTAGATAGAGTGTTGTCAAATTTGTATTTGACATTTTTGAGTTTTGAAAGACAATATGTCTTTGGTTTCTTACTTTTCTACAGAAGTGGAGATCTGGGACCCTTACAGACTACTTTGATCCAAATTATCTACAGCTTATCTAAAAATAGACAATCCAGGCTTTCAGTTGAACTATTGATCATAAAAATTGGACTTCAAATACATTTTTGGTGATTTTTTGACAAATAGGGTCCATTTGGACCCTGGTTATCCGGTAACGTAAGTTTTTCAGTTATCCTGAATAGGGTTAATCAGGAACTATTTTTGTTAATGGTTTGAGTTGTTTTTGTAAAATACACAAATTTCATGGTTCTAGCGTTCAAAAATTTGCAGAATTGCTGTTTTTCCTTTCATTTATTTGGATCATTCAGAGGTTTGGGCAGCATTGTGAATATAGACATACCTGACCTGTGTGTTAACAGTGTCAGGACATTAAAGCAGCCTGTGACTTTTCATCACAAATTTTTTCAGATTTGTAAAAACCCAAGTAATAGCCCAATTATCACTAATCCATTAGTCTTTTCATGCTTACGCACCAAAATCACTTCCCTCACAGTGAACAACTGTGACGATGACTCCATCATAAACACAGTCTGCTTATTTACATAACATGCTTTTTCAGAAACTTTGTTTGCGAAGTGCATTGTGGGAATGGGAATTCCATGCAGCGACCAAGTGAAAGCTGTTTCTCACAGATTTGGCAAGAAAACAAGTCAGATCGCAACAATGTTAAATTCTCCAGTCCACCTGGGTTGTTTTAAAGAATGAATAAAGTTGGTGGATGGACGTAAAGGACACATTTGGGTTCAGCGCTCACGAAGAGACGGCGAAATTGCTGCTGCGTGGAATTCCCATTCTCACAACGCACTTTGCAACAAAATTTCTGAAAAGGCCCTAGTGTCCTTTCAGTTTATGTAAACAAGTAGACTGTGTTTATGATGGAGTCCTCTTTGAAGTTGTTCACTGTGAGAGAAGGGATTCAGGTGTGTAAGCACGGAAAGACTAATGGATTAGGGATAATTAGGTTATAACTGGGGTTTTACTGATTAGAAAAAAAAAATGTGATGAAAGTCATACGCTGCTTTGAGCCAACATTTGTACTAATCACAGACATTTTACATCCGGAAGAAGCTAATGTCTCTGTATTTATAGTTTTTATGGTTTACTGTATTTCTGTTCTGTTTCATCACAATGTAAGTTATCAAAGAGAGATTCTAAATATGATTAGTGTGCTACGGCAAGTGCATATTTTAACATAGCGGCATCAGAGAGGAACGTCCCAGAGTTTGATTTATCATCCATATTTCTGCAGTTGCTCAGAATGGACTTCCTCCTCTCTCTTTATATTGGAATCATCTGTAATGGGACTAGTACAAAGGCTGAACCCAAATGCAAGACCAGAACACAGATGACCAATTGAGAGTGTTTATTAAACACAATCACAGTAGTAAAAACACAGCACAAAATAGTTAACACGTCTGTGAAGGCGTGTGATTCTGGACTCTTCGTCCGGGCTGTGAGCGGGGAATATGGATGGTCAGCACGGCCGAGCCGGAGGATTCCCGTCAACACCCCGACTAGGGCAAAACAGAGGATAGTCAAAAAACAAGCCAGGTCATACACAGGAGGGCAATTCAGGAGGCAACGGGACATGAGGGATAGGCTACTCACGGTCAGGGTCCAGGCGAGGGTCGAAACACAAGGTAACACGTTGGAGGCTGAGGTAAACAGGGAACAGGCAGAATCAGAAGTCGAAGTACGAACCAGGTCAGAACCAGACGAGCAGGCAGACAAGGAACAGGCAGAATCGGTGGTCGGAAGGCAAAACGGGTCAAGAACGGGCAGACAGACTGACAGGTATCCAAAAACACTGGTAAGTGAGCACACAAAGGTAGAACACAAACTGGCAAAGGAACAGGGGAAAACACAGGGTTTAAATACACAAGAGGGAGGGAAGACAATAGGACACAGGTGGAGACAATCAGGGAGGAGTCAGGTAATCAGGAGCAGGTGAAACAATCAAGGAGGGGAAGTAAAGACACCAGACATGACACAAGAGGGAAACTTAACAAAATAAAACAGGAAATGACAGAGAAAACAGAAAAGACAGACACAGTCTGGGAGCAGACATGACATCATCCAGTGTTAAAGCCATTACAGTCAGTTGCTATGGTTGAGTTATAGACTAATATGAGAACACTTTAAATGTCTCAGTGTTGAATTTTTCCCGAGGTGATTTTTTATCTCTTTCTGAAAAGTTTGGTTTTAGTTTAGGTTATTTGTTCTTATAAAAATAGATAATTGACCAATATGCTACAGAGGTGAGCTAATGCTAAGTGCTAGACCACTGACTTAGTAAAATGGTAAACTTTATCAAGTACTGCATAAAAAATGTGCTTTATTAAATAAAAAGAAACTCACTCAGCAGGTGAGTGAGTTGTCATACAGGTTCATCAATCATAGTCTGACATGGCAGGCATCAAGGCCTTCTATGTGACCTGAGATCTGATTAGAAGAGTAATAATTTAAAGATGGACTGCCACATTACTTACTAGACATCTAAAAATAAAAAAGAAAGTGGAATGACTCTTGGAAAAATAAAAAAAGACTTAAAGCTGCTTATGACTTTCATAACTAATTTTTCTTCAAATTTGTAAAACCCAGGTGATAGCCTTCTTATCACTAATCCATAAGTCTTCCCGTGACTCGGGCCTTTTCGGAATTCCACACAGCCGCAGTACAGCCGCGCCAGCAACAAACTAGTGTAACGGTCAATTATTTCGCTGCAATTTGGGTATGGAAATTGTATATTGTTATAATTACACAAAATCTGTTCATTTTATTTTCATTTCTTTTGGTTAATACCTGACATTATGGGCCTCCAAGTCAGTATGTGGAACGTTTAATTTGAGTCTGTTCCCCAACGAGCAATTTACAGTGTGACACTGCGTGCTATAACCAGAGTTTTCACGCCTCTACCTCTTCCCTTTTGTTCTGAATTTCTGTGGGAGAGGTAAGCAGCCGTGCAGTTCATGAAAATTTTTGGTTTAGTCTCTGCTAATTTAATTTTTTTATTTGAACTGGCTAGTTCAAGCTGTATGAGGTGCTTATAATGTGCTGAAACACATTTCTATATCATTTTGGTTTGTGTAGGAGCTTGTTTTACGGGGGTCGCTGACCGGAGGTTTTTGTGTTTTGTCACTTCTGTCAGGTATGTTGTATTTTGTTTAAATAATTTAATGTATTGCCCTTTTGTTCTGGATTTCTGTGGGAGAGGAGCTTGTTTTACGGGGGTTGCCGACCAGAGGTTTTTGTGTTTTGCCACTTCTGTCAGGAACGAAAAAAAAAAAAAAAAAAAAACAATAAACAGAGACTGCCTCCAAAGACATACGAGCGGGTCTCGTCCTTAAAAAAGAACATAACGCAGAGTCCGACACCACTGGTTACTCTAGGAAACGATTTCATTGCTTCTTGCTGCTGTGGCTGCGTGGAATTCTGAAAAGGCCCGAGTGACGGTTTGGTTTTGGTTTGGTATGTAAACAAACAGATGGCTTGTGATGGAGTACACATCGAAGTTGTTCACCGTGAGGGAAGTGATTCAGATGCGTAATCGTGGAAAGACTTATGGATTAGTGATAAGGAGGCTATCACTCAGGTTTTACAAATTTAAAGACAAATTAGTGATGAAAGTCATACGCAGCTTTAATACTTTTCAAGAGGAGTTCATTATGAGTCTATAGTCACTTTTCCATTGACTGTCAAATTGCACAAATATAACTTGCACATAAAAATTTACCTAATAGAAAAAAGACAATTTCACCAAAAGTCTCATTTTTCGATTAAAAGTTTTTGTGCTGGAGAGAGGTGGGTTTTTGGGCATAGCGCAAATGGTATATCACACAAAACAGCAATGGAAAGACCTTTTTTCGCAACTAGAGTCAGGTGAATTAAAAAAAACGTACTTTGACGTATGTTACAACAAGTGAAGAAGAAGAAACATGTCGCGGTATGTGTGGACACATCAGGAAACCCAATCATTTTTTTAAATTTAGTACGAGATAGAGGGTTAATATATAATAATAATGAATATATCTGTAAATCAACACCATATTTACATTCGTCGCCATGTTTATGGAATGACTTCTCGTGTCATCTCACGATAATAAATAAACAAATCATCGCATTTGTGATTTAATGGAAAAACCGACATTACGCACTTCTGTTTTTGTTTTTTTGTTGTTTTTTTTTTTACATTTTTGTAAATATCGGCAAAGTTTTGCGCAGATGTCCAATGGAAAAGTGACTTATGGCAGCCATGGCTTTTGGAGCCAAACCTAGTGGTCATCAGTGGTATTACAAGTTTAAGATGCTTATGCACTATCTTCATTTTGAAGTCCTTATGTCTTGACACAGACTGTAGTTTATGTTGTGTTCCAGTCCACCCGTAACTCGTGTCTTTCCAACCTTCTACCAGTGAAAATGCACTGGAATGGCAGTCAAACCTGTGACTTCCCACTCATGAACTTGTACTAGATCCATGTACTCCCAGTTACGAGTTTTGATGTCAGGTAGCAATGGCAGCCCCTGTGGATGCGCTGTCTATGCTTGTTTATTAAAACAAGGTATTGCTCTAACGTTATTCATCTGTAAATATTCTGCATAATCAGCAGCTACTCTAGTATTGGCTAGTTTTCAGTCCATTGAGTGCAAGAATAAATTTAAACAGCTTCTCTTGCCTTATGCATCGTTTTTACTCCTCTGTTTCCCTCAAATAACCAAGGAGCAAGCACCTTTGGGGATAGAAATGATTGTAAATGAACATAATGTACAGTCCACCATGCTGGTTTGTTTACATCTAGCTACCACACTTCCTTGCGCTCAGGCAGTTTGGTGTGACTTGCCTGGAACGCTACAAAGTTGTGAATTGTGGTTTTAAGTCATGACTTACGGGCTCAAAAAATGGCCTGGAACGCAGCATTATTATTCCTTCACAAAAAGTTCAGAAGAGACAAAACAAAACAAACACTGTCTCTAATAAATCATTTAGGGTTTTTTATTTTATTTTTTCTTTGCTGCCACCATATGTGAAGATGTGGAGGATTTCAGTTGATTGAAATCTACAAGTTTACCATTAGGTGTCAGCACATGTCAGACTTGCCTCCCACACTTGTACAAATACATGTAAGCTAATAACCTGCTTTTGGATTGTCGACAGCCACACATGCAGGCAGGAGTCCCATGACCATAAGTTCATCTTACTGGTCGTCTTCTTTTTTTCTCCCTCTTCTTCACACTGTCTCCTTCTTCTCCTGTCAGTTTTGTTATTCACCTCCGGTAACATCGCTGTCTGCTCCCCCCATCATCCTCCCTTGGCTTCCATATTGATTTACTTGATATCCCATGGTCACATTCTTGTGGTGAAGGCTTCCGGCTGAAAACCGTTGACATTTACCTCCCAGTCACAACATGGCTCATTTAAACCCAACAAAATATAGAGCAGGTTTTACAATTCATTGCAAAGAAAGTTGAGGAATTTTTGCAGAAATGTAATGCCATAATGAACAACTCTTCTATATCCGTGCCCTGACAGTACCCTACAGAGCGCTGACAGAAACATCCATACTACAAATGTTCCGGACTTCCAAAGTCACCTTTCTCACTTGTTCCTTATTGTCAGGCTAACTCTACTTTTCCATTCCTCAGTTAGGTCCGCGTTACCATGGAAATGTCTCCGATCCTGGGTGGGCTTTAATTGAGTGGAAAGAGTGACATGAATAAAGACAGATAGAGTGCGAGTGAAAACACAATGACCAGCTGCAAGAAAGGCAGCTTTTATAATGTCAAGTAAAGGGAGGAAGTACATAGAGACACACACATCTGACGCCAGGATGGGAACACCTGTGGAGAAGAAGGTGGGGACCCAAAGGATGCACCCTGCTCTCACCCAGTGGTGCTGGGAGGAAGGAACCCAAATTCACCAAAGTGGGTGGGTGGCATCACATAAAAATAGACCCACACCCTCATGAGATGCAGGTGTGCACGACTAGGGGGGGTCCAACACAGCGGGACCACCGGCGCTGAGGGCTTAGAGGGAGATGTGTTGGGTTGTCATGGATGATGAGTGCAACATATGTGGATATGTGGCATATGTGGATCATCCAACGATCATTCTTTCATTCCATTTTACTTTTGAAAATGACTCTTTATTACACAGGTGTCAAACATGCAGCCCAGGGGCCAAAACCGGCCCACGAGATGAATTTACAAAGTGCAAAATGCAAAAATTACCCTGAAAATATTAACATTCAAGGGCATCAAACTCAAAAATAACAGCATAATAACCTAGAAATAATGACTCCAATTTGTCTACTTGGTTTAATGTGAGAAAAATAAAATTATATTATGCCTCTAAATACTGGCAACACCAATTTTTTCTCTTTGAGCATTAAATTCTGATATCCTTTAACAATAAAATGTCAATAACCTGAACAAATATGAACAACCTGAAATGTCTAAAGAAAAATAAGTGCAATTTTAACAATACTCAGCCTATTTTGTGCCTTGGTAGATCTGATCTGTAATGCACATGTAGAAATCATAAGTTGAGGCATAATATTGATAAAATTGTGCTTATTTTTCTTCAGAAATTTCAGTTTATTCCATTAATTCACATCTTTTTGATTTTGGATAGAGATAGTTTAATCATTTAATGTTATTTTTTGCATAAAAAATTTGGAGTTGTCATTATTTATTGGTTATTATGCTATTATTGTACTGGTCCGGCCCGGTGGATATCAAATTGGACTGAATGTGGCCCCTGAAAGAAAATGAGTTTGACACCCCTGCTTTATTGGTTTGCTTTTGCAAAGTTAATTCAAATATTCATCATGTGATGACCACTCAGAGGCTGTAATGGAACATCCTGAATGTACCATACTGGACATACATCCCCCGTTATCATTAAAGAATGTAAGTAAAATAAAAATAATGCATCAAAATAATGAATAAATATGAAAATAAACACTGTGGCCAACAACAGGCTAGTTAGCTAAACTTTTATTAAGCTACAGCATCATTATAACTACAGGTTCTAGCATTATGTGGATGTTTTGTTTTTCTTTTTTTTCATTCATTCATTCATTCATTCATTCATTCATCATCATCATCATCTCTTTGTTTCTGACTGGTCCTGTTACCAGTACAAAAATCGGAACATTATTTTACCGCCTTTACATTCATTTAGCACAATAACTCAGTTCTCTCTGTATATTTCAAGGTGTCAAGGATAGGGAGGAGAGCAGAAACTGTCTAGTTTGTATCAGTGCATTACATTAGATGTTTGGAAACTATGTTAACCCTATAATGCCAAATGTATCATATTTCATACATAACTTTTGAAGCCCTCTACATGATCAGTGTGATTTTTTTTTCTTGAAACACCAATTGCAGAGGCCTTTCCAGTGACCAAGATTGTCAGGAGGCAGAACTTCGCTAATTTTGGAGAGGAATTACCAATTTGTTAGACATGTTTGTGTTATATTATGTTTTTGTTTGTTCAAAAATAATACTATTTGAGCATTGAGACCCAATGTATCATATATGATACAAACTTGAAAATCATACATGGAAATTAATATTTGAAAAATATTTTTTTGGGTTGTTCAGAGGGACCAAGGCTCTGGGTTCAAAGAACTGGAATTTTCTGTCAATGATTTAATGGTTCAGGCTTTACAGGGTTAAATATACCTTTTTCACTGCAGCCATTTTGACTGGTAAAAGCAGGTCGTGAATCATTTCATTGCTGGATGTGCATTTTGTATGTTTTGCTGAAGAAACATTTTTCTTTGCATTTGAGCCTCAGGGCCACATGTAAACAGTGATCACTAAAACAGAGATTTTTTAAAACGCTGTGCAAAATGAAATGCACCTCGAATATCAAATACAGATCATGAAGGTGTTTAAGTAGGTGTATGACCTGCAGTAGATTGCGGTCAGCACCGAAACCCTTGGGAGCTAAACACATACTGGTATTGTGGTGAAAACTACCTCAAAAACCTGAATTAACACTTTTAAGTTGACTTACAGGTAAGCCAGTATTATTGTCTTAAGTCTGCAAACTCCAACAGAAATGATAGCTGATCTGAAGGTTTATACTGATTTGTGTTCATTTTTGCATTCTAATATGCAAGGCTGTGTGAACAGAGATAAAGTGAAAGTAGAATATATATCCATTTTGGGAAAAAAAAAATGCCTATTTGAGCAGACATGGCATTAGATTCCCCAGGAGTCCATTCCAGTGAACCAGTGTGAACTATTCCAAGGCCTGGAACTGAAATGAGATGCAGGCATTTTTAATGGTAAGAAATCAAAATGTCTGCTGTGAAAAAGCACTATTTAGCTTGGCTTGTTGCCGGTAACAAGCTCGACTGTCTGGGTCTATTCTATGAAGGCACACAGAGGCACAGAAACACAAACCAGGCCTTTAATTTCATCTTTAGAAGCAGTGGAAAAGGTACGGAAACAAATGAGCTGCAGCAGTGATGAAACGGTTGTGGACTTACAGTAGCTGTGGTTTTTATAACTCTGACATCGACACATGACTTCATAACATATAATAATGATCTCTGAACCCACTGTGTAAGAACCTAAATCATCGTTTACACTTAAAGAACATGGAAGCAAAACCTGATGTTTCTCCGACAGTGCTGCTGACACTCAGGAATGTAGCCCTCAAACAAAAACTATGTATCTCTACGTTATTCTAGAGATTAGAGGAAAACAACCAAACTGTGGTGCTTTTTCAGAAATGTAGCACTGCTGCTGGGCAAAGGTGTTGCAATGGAACATTAATTTTAACCCTTTCATGCATGAATTACGATTACCTAAATCAAGATTTTTTTTTTCCTTAATGTTTTTATTCCTCCTTAGGCATGAAAAAAACAATGTGATTAAATTTTTTTATGAATCTATTTTTCATGGAGTTACAAAAATGTCCACTCAGCTGGACACCATGCATTTCATTTTTGAAGCAAAGAAACATGCATTTACTCACATACTGTGTGAAAACTGAAATAAAATTCTTTTCAATGCTGTAAATCTGATGTTTCCTCACATTTTAACATACTAAAATACTAGTTATTACTCACTCAGATAATATGCAACAAAAAAGCCCTTCTTTTTGTTTTAAAAGAAATTTAAATCACAGTCTAATAACAATTAGCTATTGATTTACACTCAAATATGTTACTGCAGATCAGGTTTAGAAAGACCAGGAACTGTAATGGTGTGAATTGTAATGTATGGGGTGTCGCATAAGCGACCACTGTTGGTTGATATGCAAGTAAAACAACAAAATCCATGAATATACAAGAGAACAGCTTTGAATAGCTGTGCACTGTAGTGACCACTATGCATGAAAGGGTTAAGTTTCATTTCTTGGCAATCTAACTTCCTTACCCATAATGCAACCTTAAAGGTAAACAGTTAAAGGTGGGGTAGGAGATCCTGAAAAAACGGTTCACACAAGCTACATTTTGAAAATACACAAAAATCCAAACCCCTTTCTTTAGATTTTCTTCCAAAGCCACGCCTCCAGAGTACCAGACTGTACTCACAGAAGGGGGAGGGACAAACAGCAGTTGAGTTTGACAGACATATCACCATTCAATCAGTTCGATGGGCCGGTTGAAATGATTGGATGATGTTTTTTTAGTCCTGTCCATTCCATAGGTGACTACATTTTTTTCATTTTTGTGTTAGAGCATTTATTTAACCTGTTTAACCCTGACCATATTTTCAGGGGAAAAACACCTAAAAAGACAAACCCAAAGTAAATGAAGAATTACTTCACAATAATAAGGTTCATATGGATGTTCTTGGTGTCTATGGACATTTACAGACCTCACAGAATCTATTCCCGTTGCCTAAAATGTTGTATCTATTACTATGCCTGAGTGAACTGTAACAAACTAAAAGAGAAATTAGAATTTTTTTATCCTTGCCTGTTTTTTTTCCGGCTGGATTGACGATGATATGCATAAATTAAGTGTTCGTGTCGGAGATTTTTAATAGCGTATATTTCACCCCACAAAGATTAAAAATCATGTTTGAACATTAAAGTTTGCACTAAAACACACTTTTGATGTACTTGTATTAGTATTAGGGTCTAAACTTTGAGCAAAAGTTGAAAAAAACATCCATTGTCCTGATTTATTATATTTTTATAATAAATTAATATTAATATAATTTTTTAGGCCCGCGGGCGGGCCGATAGGGCTGAAGGGGTTTTAAATTGGTTGCAATCGGGGTGTGACGGGGATTTTGAGCAATATAGTAAAAAATGCTCCAGGAAAACATCTCCTACCCTACCTTTAAGCCAAAGAACTCATAATTAATATGGTTTTTAACTCCGACAAAGTATTTTAGAAGGATAGAAAACATCATTTTTAGCTCCCCACAGTCATAGTTGGCTCCATTGCTTTGTTGAAACTTATAGGCGTTGTATTGTATAATTGAATCACTGACAACTGAAGTTATATCCGTCGGAAGGAAGTGCAACGGCAGAAACAAATTATTATGCAATACATGATGCAGTGCAAGAACTTGAGTCAGAACAATCAATTCACAAGTGACTCCATTATAAACTTCAAATGTCACTCCAACTCCTCCATTCGCACAATGTGATTATATGCAGTCTAATAAAAATAACTCAGTGTTCTCTTTACGGGTGAAAAGAAGATGAATTCCTTCTGTTCCTCTTATTAATTGCCTTGAATGCTTATATAAACTCACTGGAATATCATTGCTTACTGATACGAGGCAGTGTGAAATTGCATTAACACTGTTTGATTTCCCTCTTCTCTCCTGTTTAGACACTCACTCCCATTACTACAGACTTACAACCGGCTGTCTGACTGAGGGAGCTAATGTGTTCAAGAGCCAGCTGTCCCTCAAATAACACACTCAATAATTCATATTGCAAGGCACACACAAGCACATACTGAGCTCCTATGTGATGAGATGCAAGTTGGTTCAACACTTTTTGTGTAATCTCGGCGAGGAAGTAGCAACATAAGTGCTGAGCAGTCTTGGACAGAGACTCTGCTTGCTAAGGATGCAATAAAAGAATGTGTGAGAGGGTGAGTGTGTGTGACAGAGAGCGCCAGTGTAGGTGTGTGTGTGGAAACCAACTGATGAGAGGCTGTGTATGTGTGTATGTCCTCTTTACTAATGGAAATCAGATCTCTCATGTGTTGAGCCAGCAGAAGACGAGCAGTAGATCCATCATGTCAGACCAGGGTCAGAGTCGCGGGCCGACCTTCACTCACATACTGTAAGTAATTCTCGTGAAATGTTTCGATTCAGCCAAAACGCAGCCAGTTCTTTAATCAGCCAATGCAACGAATTTAAGGATCAGCTATAAGACAATTTGCAAGACAAGGAAACAAGTGGGTGGGGTTAAAGTGGGGGCACTTAAGTATGAAGATTTACGGGTCCAGAGAGCAGGTACTTGAACGTACCACTGCGCTGAGGCTGGCTGATCGGCCTGTTCACAATCAAGGTGCACAAGTATATTTGCATCAGTTATTAATCAGTATTGCAAAAAGATCCCCCCAAAACCATTCCCAAAATGTTTCTTTGGCCATCTTATTACTAGATCTTGCAATCCTCCAAATTTGAAGAAAATCAGATAAAAACTGATAAAATGGCGAATGAGCGTGAAAACATGTGCACAATTTTATTGTTATAAGAGAGCAAAATTATTGTACATAATGTTTTGTAACACAATAAATAATTACTACTCATCTCCTGTGTCTTTTTAATTACAAAATACACACATCACATTGCTTTTCATTTATTGATCATTTTTGTCAAACAGCTGTTTGACTGGTCAACAACAAATTTATTGTTTAAGTTTTTTGAGCTGATTTAAGATAATTTTGGTGTGCTGAATCCAAAAATCACATTAATTTTGCTCAATCAGGTCAACTTTCTGAACTATGCTACATATTGGCTTTTTAACATTTTGGCTTACATTTATGGGCATTTTCACATCATATGATACAAAATTCTTTCATATTTCTTGCAATAAACGAGTTCTGAAGATTTTACTTTTGCCAATTTATGACTAATGGTTTTTTTAATATTACAGGTGAATGAAATGGCTTTGACTAGAAGATCTTGCAAAAATAAGCCTACATCTGCGGTGAATACACCATTATACCTAACAGGGATCAAGTGATCAAATGATTTTTTTTTTTCTCTTAAAACCTATTTTGGGTGAGAACTATATAAAAAATCAACCGATAAAGTCACAAAAATGTAATCAATTTTTGTGAGAAGATCAAATTTTTCAAAATGAAATTAGCAAAAAAACCTGACCTGACTGGGAAAAACAGATGTCATTTTTGGATTTAGCGGTGCAAAATGGTCCTAATTCAGTTGAAAAAACCTAGACAACTTGCAAAAAACATTTTTTTGTAACCCAGTATTATCAATTCTTATTTTCAGTATTAAGACAATCAACCATTTTGTTCTGAAAACCCTTCTTTTACAGCCCTTTAATTGTAATAATAGAATGGGAACCTATTATTTCAGTATTATTATGACTAAATATGCACAACTAGACAGATTTTGGTATGCTCCCTGGCTGCAGAAAATTTGGGAACAATGTGTCAAACGGATGTTTACGTCCAACCGCATGTTTTCAATGGTGAGTTTTTCACCAAAATTCCTGTAGTGTCCGAACACCAATATACTTCCATCAATAATATGGCGTATATGCCTTATAGATATATTGTTCTAACTTGTTCACAAATGTTTCTTTCCTCCTGTACCAGGAAGACTTAGTTACAGATCTAACAGAAATGTGACCATGTGCTAAACCAGATTTCCATTCCAATCTTGTAGAGTCCGTACACCAAGTAGTGTCCGTACACCATATTCAAAATATGTGGGTCTAATTTTATTGTTTCTGTCAATATATGGAATTTTTCAGCACGCATGCTTTGGACACGACATCTATGCAATAAACAATGCATGATTTCACCTGAGTGCTGAAACATTTGTATATCTTTGTAGGCATTAAATATGGAGGCTATTAGGCTGGAGTGTCCGTACACCCAATAATTTCTGATTTGACAGGGGTACAAGCCTGTGAAATTTTGAGTAGACACCATAATACAAAAATATTTTGGACTTTAAAAGAGAAACTTTAAAAGAGAAATATCAGACAAATAAAATGGCCTGTCGGATTTTTTCATAGAGCATTATTATTTTTTTATCTATATGTGCACTCTTTCTGTTACCCTTGATTGTGATCAGGCCCTTATGTGATACATGCTGACACAAATTGGTTTCTGCTCCCTCTGTTCGACAACTTACAGCAAAGTCAATTAGAATCTACACCAGTGTCAATATTTTTTCTGGTTTTCAGAACAACATTGATCTTATTTGACACAAAGCTCACTAGGGCTGCACAGGTCTTCAGTGGGATGTTTTTCAGCTCTTCTGTGACGACCTCATTGAGCTGCCTGATGTTGGACCTCTGACATTCTGCATGCTTCACTAGTCCTGGAGTGGGTTCAGATCAGGAGGCATTATAGATCACCTTCAGAGAGGCGGTGGTCTGCTTGGACCAATGCTGTAGGGCAGGGGTGTCAAACTCATTTTAGTTCAGGGGCCCCATTCAGCCCAAATTGATCTCAACTGGGCCGGACCAGTAAAACAATAGCATAATAACCTGTAAATAATGTCGACTCCAAATTTTTCTCTGTTTTAGTGCAAATAAAATTAAATTATGAAAATATGTACATTTACAAACTATCCAAACAAAAATGATGTGAATAACCTGAAAAAACTGAAATTTATTGAGAAAAACAAGTGCAATTTTAACAATATTACACCTCAACTTACCATTTATGCATACATATATTATTTTAAAGATCTTAATAAGGTTTTTCCTGGGATTATCACAGAATTTCCCAGGATTATCTCTGGACCTGCTGCGGTGGTCCTGCCTCTCTCCTGCCTACATCATCATCACTCACTTATCCTCAACTGCCTCCATGTGTCTCCCCCTACTCCCCCCTTCTCCCCCTCTCCCCCAGTCTCTATTGCTCTCTGTTTAACCCCAACTGGTCAAGGCAGATGTCCATCCTCCAGGAGTCTGGGTCTGCTCCAGGTTTCTGCTGTTAAAGGGAAGTTTTTCCTCACCACTGTCACCAGTCACAAGTGTTTGCTCCTGGAGGATTCTGTTGGGTTTCTGTAAATTGGCTTAGAGTCTGGTTTTGACCAACTCTATATATAAAGTGTCATGAGATAACTTTTTTGTTGTGATCTGGCGCTGTATAAATAAAATTTGATTGACTGAGTGATTTGATTGGTTTTCCCCTGTAAGTCGCTTTGGAAAAAAGCGTCTGCCAAATGCATAAACAAACATAAACATATTACAGATTGGATCTACAAAGGCACAAAATATTTAATAACAGGAAGAATAGTGTTAAAATTTCACTTTCAAAATTTCTACTAAAACAAAGTAGAACAAACAAAAAATTTGGAGTTGTCATTGTTTATAGGTGTAATGTAATATTATGTTTTTCACATTAAACTAAGAAAATTTGGAGTCATTTTTTTTAGTTTCTTATATTATTATTTTAGTTGAGATCACATTGTTCTGTATGTGGAACCTGAACTAAAATGAGTTCGACATCCTTGTGTAATTTTTGTGCTTTGCAAATTCATCTCGTGGGCCGGACTGGAGCCTTTGGAGGGCCGGTTTTGGCTCCCGGGCCGCATGTTTGACACCCCTGCTGTAGGGCATTGTTATACTGAAATACAGGATGTCCACAAAGTCTCTTTACAATGTATCAAATTTATTACAAAAGCAATAGATGAGATGTGTTCATCAGATTTGTTCTATGTACTCAGAGGTTATCAAAGTTTTTAATCACATGTGCATTCAAATCATTGGTCCATTTTTCTTCAATGACAGATCAATTACTGCAAATGTTTACCTTTGACCTTTAGACTGAATATGTGTCACCACAACTGGATGACCTTGAACCAATCATCCTTTTCCAGGTACAGGGGTTGGACAAAATAATGGAAACACCTTCACCTCAAGATGATAATGCCCCAATCCATACAGCTAGAATTGTTAAAGAATGGCATGAGGAACATTCTAATGAAGTTGAGCATCTCGTATGGCCGGCACAGTCCCCAGACCTCAACATTATTGAGCATTTATGGTCAGTTTTAGAGATTCAAGTAAGACGTCGATTTCCACCGCCATCGTCTCTAAAAGAGTTGGAGGGTATTCTAACTGAAGAATGGCTTAAAATTCCTTTGGAAACAATTCACAAGTTGTATGAATCAATACCTCGGAGAATTGAGGCCGTAATTGCCGCAAAAGGCGGACCTACACCATATTAAATTGTATTTTGATGATTTTTTTAAGGTGTTTCCATTATTTTGTCCAACCCCTGTAGATGGTGCACCACCACATTGGGGACTGCATGTTGGTGGGTTCCTAAATCAAACATTTCCAGAACAGTGGATTAGAAGGGATGGTTCAATTCCCTGGACACCTCATTCACCAGATATCACTGCCCTGGATTTCTGTCTATGAGGTTATGTTTAAGATATCGTGTAGCGAACAAAGATACTGAACATCAACGACCTGAAGTAAAAGATCACTGATGTTTGAAACCATTGATGAGTCTATGATACAGCCAACATGGAAACAAATCCAGGACCATCTGGATGTACTTCATGTAACTTATGGTGTCCATATAGAGGTGAATTAAATGAGGCAAATAAACTCCAATATTTACTTTTCATTTTGTAATAATTTCCACAGATTTGTTAATTCATTTGCTTTTGTAATAAATTTGTCAAATTGTAATGAAACTTTATGGACACCCTGTATTTGTTTCCTAAGCAGACCTATTTGAAAAGACTTTTTCATAGATGTGCATTGAGCATTTTTTTGCATGGACCTCATTATAATAACTACTACAACAGAAGTGAGGCAACAAAAACATCAATATCTACTTTTAATTTTGTAATAATTTCCACAGATTTGTCTATTCATTTGCTTTTGTAATAAATTTGTTGAATTGTAAAGAGACATTATGGACACCCTGTATATCTCTGTAATAACATACTGTATAGTAGCTCATCCTCATGAGACCACAAGACAAGACATACTTCTGGTGACCTTCTGCTCTATTAACTTATTATTCTATCATTTTAATGGACAGATAAAAAAAAAAAAAGCCATGTGAGAAGAGAGGTCAAATTAGCCTCTGTGGCTGTAAAAACACATCATGAGATCATTTTCTATTACAGATGAATGTAGTTTGATCTGAAATTATGAATGTATATTAATCTGATCATGTTAGGTGATCTAGTTTATAATCTTGTGAGGATGAATTCTGATGTCTAGAGGCACATTAATGTTTTGACAGTGCCATCACAGTGTACACATCTGCAATAGTCACAATGTTAGGACACAAACGTTTAACCTCCTAAGACAGATATGGGTTTTCTGTCCACATTTGTGGGCAAGAGATTCACAACTTTATACAAAAAAAAGAAAACTGTCCACCACAAAGGACATTCCATAAAAATTTCAATAACTGCATCTGAAAAAATTGTTGCATCATGATGTTTCCAATATAGGCAATTATTTAATAAAAAACAAAAACAGCTTGTACTTTGCTGACATTTCCTGGGTCTCAGGAGGTTAAGTTAAAAAAAAGCAAAAAGAACTCAAATACTTTTCTACCTCCTGATCCAAAATTAAAAGTACCAAGGCTGAGAAGTCTTTACTGTCATTTAAGGGTCCTTGGATGCACAGATGTTGATGCTAATGAGTGATATAAGGAGTAAAAAAAAAAAAAAAATCCTTTACAGATTTACTCCCCACCAAATTACACCACTCATTCTACAGTAATTACTTCTAAATAATAGAATACAATGTCTTTATTGTCCTTTTACAGGTACAACGAAATTAAAAGTAAATAAAGCTGAAGTCCTCTGCTCAATGTCACAGAACTGTTTCAAATTGCAAAATAAATTGCAAACAAAATTATGGTGTCAGTGTTTCTAATACCACACTGTCCTAGCCTGTGGTTCAGGGTAAAGTATGTTAACCAAACAACATATTGTATTTTATATACAGGGTGGGGAAGCAAAATTTACAATGAACATTTAGTTGTTTTTTCTCAGCAGGCACTACATCAATTGTTTTGAAACCAAACATATATTGATGTCATAATCATACCTAACACTATTATCCATACCTTTTCAGAAACTTTTGCCCATATGAGTAATCAGGAAAGCAAACGTCAAAGAGTGTGTGATTTGCTGAATGCACTCGTCACACCAAAGGAGATTTCAAAAATAGTTGGAGTGTCCATGTCCATAAAGACTGTTTATAATGGAAAGAAGAGAATGACTATGAGCAAAACTATTACCAGAAAGTCTGGAAGATACTATTAAAGAAGAATGGGAGAAGTTGTCACCCGAATATTTGAGGAACACTTGCGCAAGTTTCAGGAAGCGTGTGAAGGCAGTTATTGAGAAAGAAGGAGGACACATAGAATAAAAACATTTTCTATTATGTCAATTTTTTTGTGGCAAATAAATTCTCATGACTTTCAATAAACTAATTGGTCATACACTGTCTTTCAATCCCTGCCTCAAAATATTGTAAATTTTGCTTCCCCACCCTGTATGCTGTAAAACCCTTCTATCATTTTGGGGAGCATTTTCCTTCCATCAGTTCACTACTACTCCACCACATTGAATACTGAGTAGCCTATTGGTCTTGTCTCACATCATGTGCTCAGTGTAAGTACGAGTCCAATAAAAGTAAGAGAAGACCACAGCTACAAGAAAACAAGCTGGGTTCATCGTCTTTTCTTTCTGCTCTGCTGCTTTAACAGGCAGCGCCTACCCTAACCCCACCACCACCACCCTCCTGACTCTCTCCCCCCCCCCCCCCCCCCCCCCCATCTTCGCCTCTCTGCTCTCCTCTCGTCCACCCCCACAAGAGCCTGATGATGTGCAGACTCCACAGAGCAGGCCTTTCAAACGATACCATTAGCATTTCAAAGAACATGCAGCAGCCTTATGGACCTATAGGCTGTGTTCCACGGAGCAGGATGCAGATTTACCACAAGCTGCATTGTCGTTTTAATTGTTTTGATGTAAATAACAGACAACTGGTTGTATGTTGCACATCTCTGAGTCTGCTCGTTGCAGCGTGTTGCTTCAATTAGGGGAAAAGCACTGATGGTGTGTGAAGCTGCAGTTGTGTCAGGGTATCCTGTGAGGCATCACTGCTGCTTGTCAGTATTTCAAACAAAAGCCTTGTTTTTGCTGCTGTCAATTATACAGCGAATACTGAGCAGAGACGAACTGAGCGAGGGACTGAATCGCATGAAGGCCTCTGAGGATACATTTACAGTGTGTATTAAACCGCGCTCACACTTTGGATGATTCCCCATTTGATTATTTATTGCCTATAAATGTGAGGAGCGGTCCATGTGGTGTGTGCAAGGAGATTTGTCAGCCCCCCAGCCAGCTTGTTCTCATTTAAATACCGCTGAACACAAACACACAGACTTAACCGCCCAGCAGTTCCTGCTGCAACATTAATGTCCTCATTTATCCTCTTATGCACAAATGTCAACCTTTGTCATCCTCCATCCCTGCCTCTCCTCTCCTTTCCCTGTTTAGTTGCCCTCCACACCTGCAGCGGCTCATGTCCCCTTTCCCTCCACATTTCCACCTTTTGAATTTGCTTTCATGCCTTATACTCCTCTGCTCATTCATTCCTTTACCCCTACCTACACACCCTTTCGCTCCTCTCTTTATTCCCATCACTCTTTTACACTCAGCTTTCTGCAACTCACTGTATTCCACTCACCCCCTCCTTTCTCCTCTCGTCGTCCTGCATAGATATTGCACATTTTTCCACCATATCTGCCTCTCTTTGTTTTGTTTCATTTCCTATTTTTTCCCTCCTCTCTCTTTCTGCTTGGGGATCCTCTGGTGACATCATCACTCCTACAGTTACCATGGTTTCAGCAAAAAAAAAAGGGACCACAATAACTGAATAACTGTTTGGATCACACAAGCCTCACGCTGTTCTGTAATACATGTACACACAAAGAAAGGCTCATAACATGTCAAGGAATTATTTTACTCTTTAATTACATGATTCAGACAGTTTGTGTGTTCAGGTGGAAAAGTGTTGCGATGTGTGTGTGTGTGTGTGTGTGTGTGGTCAGGTCAGTGTTAAAGACGGCTCTGTGTGAACAAACAGGTCGTCATCGTATAGGTCTTCTTCCAGGTTCTCCTCGTCTTCTGTGAAGTAAGTGGGGAAGGGAGGGTTGAGCAGGGTGGAGGATCTGTTTGGCAGGACCGTATCCCGTACCTGAAACACAGCAGCAGCGCAACGTAAGTACATTTAGTGCAGTACCGAACGTAAGCAGAAATTTGACATTTCTGTACTTTCCTCAAGTGTTTCCAATTTCTGCAAATGTGCATTTCTACTTCACTATATCTCAGGGGCAAACATTGCACTATTTACTCCACTATAACTTTAGTTAATTAGAAGAAGACAATTTTTCTTTGTGTCCAGTGAAATTCTGCATCTTCAAGTGGGTCATATTTTGTTAAACCCACTTTTTTTAGTCTTTGGTTCATTTATTTGTGTATTTGGACCCTAACAGTTCCAAAAGTTTGAATTTGAACCCTCCAGGTGCTGCAAAGCTATCTTTATATTCATTACGGCAAAAATCAAGTGTATTGCTACAAGCTATTTTAATTCCTGCTTAATTTGTTATGTTTTATAAGTAGTTAGGTAACGACACTTGCGCATATAAGGTCAAGACTTCCGACAAACATTTCTACGAGTACGACATAACTGTTTGTCAGCAGCAGCGGTTGTAGTTTTGACTGAAAATATGTCCAAACTTGGAGCCAATTACCTAAAATGTTCAGTTGTTGGTTGAACGGGACAGATCAGCACCGCCGACAACGTGGAGGGGGTGGGGCCTGAAGTGGCTCATGTGCATTTAAAGGGCCAGGGCTCAAAATGACCTTTCTGGTGTCATTACTCAGAAATAGGGTTGAAGATGGACCTGTGGAGTTGATTTAATGGATCTTAAATGATCACAGCTGAAGGACACACTCATTCTTGTCTGCTGTGGCCAAAGGTTATTTGTGTTCCAAAGACCAAGAGGTTTCTGTAACACTGTGTGTGCTTTGCCCAGTTTCACTCTCTCTAACACACAGGTGTCAAACTCCGGTCCTCGAGGGCCGGTATCCTGCATGTTTTAGATGTTTCCCTCTTCCAGCACACCTGATGGTCATTATCAGGCTTCTGCAGAGCTTGATTATAGGCTTATCATTTGAATCAGGTGTGTTGGAAGAGGGAAACATCTAAAACATGCAGGATTCCGGCCCTCGAGGATCTGAGTTTGACACCCCTGCTCTAACAGATGTGAAGCATGAGAACAGACCACATGAGCCCCGTATGCTGCTGTAACTGGAGTGGATGCTATTGTATTATTCCACCCACACACTTCTCTTAATGCTGTTACTGGTTGGAGGAACAAATTATAATGGTTTACACCCGGAAATGGCACAAACACAAGGAAAAAAAGGAGGAAATGCAAGAGTTTGAAACTGAGTGTTCTAACTCATTGGATGGACAGACATTTAGGTTTAAATCTTTATATTCATAATGTATAAAAGGAAAGGGAATGTGCAATGTTCTCATGTGCAATATGTTCAAGTTCAATTTCTGGGTAGTGCTTATATTTAGATATTTATTACAAGTCATTGTGATATTGTCTTTTAATTGTTGTTACACTGCTTTTTTCTTTTACTCTGATTGTATCTTTTAATCTTTTATACTTACACTCAGAGATCTCTGCATAATACTTTCTATGTACCTGAATGTGTAAAAAATAGCAAATAAAACTATCTTATCTTAATATTCAAGGATTCACCTCTGAATTATACGGTGGTTGAGTAAAAAGGTAATCATGAAAGAATTTAACACTAGGAAACACATGGTAATCTTTCTCATGTCGGCTTTTAAGTTAGACCAGAAGCAGAACATCAATTATAACTGCCTGGATTCATCTGTATTAAGATAAAAGGTTCTTCTGAACACCAGCAGCTCCTTTGGTCAGTAATTGTGTTGAGGCTTCACTACTTTGCATCGTGGGTCATTAGCATTAGCACAAGTGTTTGGTTCATTGACTTCAACCAGCAGAGCTTGGTGTAAAGTTTGTCAATGTCATGGTAAAGTCATGATGGCAGATTTAAAACATGTTCGGATCATGTTCAGCTGCAGATGCTGGTGTTGACCGTCTGACTCGGTGGGTTTGTTGAACACATCCCTGTTTATGTATGTGCGTAGTAGACATTAGTGAAGCTGTTTTCACACTTCTGTTATATTATCTAGCCCAGCGGTTCTCAACTGGTCTGGCTTTGGGACCCACTACCACCCATCAATGACAAACTGTGACACAAAATGACAAAAGTTAAACTTCTCAAATTTACTTAATGAAAAGATTGTGTGTTTTGAGCCTGAGATAATACAGAATGTCACAGTATGCAAACACAGAAGACGAATTTAATGATAAACTAAACTGACCAGCAGGTGGTGATGCTAAGGACGGAAATACAGTCACGGAAAAATTATTAGACCATCAAACGTCATCAAAAACAATGGTTATGCAATCAAGTACTAAATCCTGTGTATATCATGTGACTAAAACAGACAGAAAAGAAAACATGGAATGCCTAAAAGCACTGTTTTTGTCAGTACAATGCCATTGATATTGACGTAAGAACTGAAGTGATTTTGGTTATTATCAAGAAAACATGGAAAATGGATAGATATCAGCTCTGAAATTAAACTATTATGAGCTATTTTTGTTGTTATTGTTATATTTGTCCAAACAAATGTACCTTTAATTGTATCAGGCATGAAAATGAACAGGAAATTGAAGAAAACAAGGGGTGGTCTAATAATTTTTTACGCGACTGTACATAAATATATAGGAAATATATATTTAACAATAAATAAGGTAGATTTTAACCAAAACCCAAAAGTGCACTCAATTAAAAATTAAAAGTGAATTCAGTCTCTTATTCAAGCATTAAACACACTGCGGTTTTTGTCCTCAGTGTAGGTTAAACCACATGTAGTCGGTGTCATTGCTGAGTTTCGACATGATTTGAATAGAAACTTTGGGGTCTTCTTTTATGCTGTGAAATGTCTGGAGTTAATTAGCATTACAGCGCATTACCGCCACCTACTGATGGGGGGTGTGAATGGGTGGTGCTCCGCTCCATAAAAAATAAACCACAGGATTGGTTTCTTTACATTATTTTTTGCCAGGACAAAGGCTCATGACCCACTTAAAACGGGTTTGCGACTCACTTTTGGGTCGCAACCCACCAGTTGAGAATCACTGCTCTAGACCATCTGCATTATCGTCTTATGTGTTATTAATTCGATGTTGGGTTGTCGCAGCCATGACACCAAAAGTGACTACTGCAGTGCTGGATTTACAATCCACTGCAATGATTTCTTTTGAGACCCATCATCCATATTGGCTAAGTGATAACCTATTAAAAAATAATAATAAAAAAAAAAAATCACAAGATGCAGCAGCTCTAGTCCTATTTTTAAACCATACCTTCAATATTTACAGAGAGACATCAAGGCCACACCTCATTAAAAAACATCATCAACCTACATCTGAACCCTTTTCATCTGATGTGGAACCTGGTGCCTCTGTGTGTGTTTGTGGCCACGTACTGTATTCGTTTTATCATGAAGACTCCACTCACAGTCACGTGTCGGGCCTTGGCTCCCTTATTGGAGCAAAAATTCATGACCCCTTGTAACGTAAACCATTAAATTCAAGGGTTAAAAGGTTAATGTGTGATATTTAATGACATTTAGTGTAGAAGAAGCAGATTAGTGATCACAAAAAACCTGGAAGTCTCTCTTTAGACAAATGCAGCTTAACACTGAATGCTGCCCGCTATGGAATGGATAAAGAGTGAGAGGTCTCAAAACACTGAGGGACAACATGGTGGAACAACAGTGATCTGCTCCTGCTATACACTGTAAGCCTGGACTTTGTATTTACTGAAATGCTTTAATTACAATGTCCTTAAATGATTTCAGTTTTATTACATTACTATAAAAAGTTAAGTATATTCTACTAATTTATAGACATAGTCAAAAGCACAAAAAAGTTAAAGTTGAATGGATTTAAATCACTAAGTTTTAGTCATAACCACACCTTTTTATCTCTGCATTGCATTGTGGGTACTGGACATGTTGTTGAAAATGTGTTCTTTTTCTGTGCAGTGGGGTTGTGGTGTTAGAGTTAATTTTGACTTAATGTGTGTATGGCAATGTTTATTGGCCTTCTTGTGTTTGTTTTTGTATTTTTGTAGAGCTGCACCATGAGTGAGAACCATAGGCTGAACAATGGCTTTACTGTTCATCTATGATTGGTCTCATTCTGCATAAATCTTTGAGCCTTGCCAAAATAAAAGCACTTCCTGTATTGGTAAATTACATTGAGCAAACTTCCTGACCCAACTTCCATCCACACTACTATATAGTAAGTTGAATAATTATACAAAGCAATTTATATTGCAAAAGATTTGAATTTAAATCAACTTGGAATTGAGTACAATGAACTGATGATATTAAGTCTAATGATTATACAAAGCAAATGACATTGCAACAAATTTTAAGTTAAATTAACTTGGCATTTAGTGTGTTGTACTAAAAATAGCAATTCCATTCAAATCAAGCATTTAAGTTTAATACACTCAAGTTTTCATTACTCAGTACTTAAATTTTTTAAGGCAACCAGTTTCCTCAATTTTTTTTAAGTAAACTCAATTTATGCGGTCTTACAGTGTACAAATAAAAGGCTCATTGTAAGATAATGAAATCTTTGTTACAAAGTTCTCTCAAACTGACCAAAAAATGTGTGAAAAAATGATGGTGTAGTTGTAAAGCTGCAGTGATGGTGTTTTATTAATGTTCCTCCCAGTACAAACAAGTGCCCAAGGAAAAACAGCACAAAAAGTATAACAAAAAAGGTGGAAAAATACTATTTACAGATATTATCATATTTACAAGAGTTCAACTTTAACTCCATTTAATAGGAAAAAAAATTATCACAACAATGTTAACACAACACTCAAAAATTCACTGAAACCTTCTATGCAACGACCACAAATTCTCCCCCGTACCAGGTCCAAATGTCCCCTTTTACAGTCATAGCCCCTCCCCTGGGCATGACGTAACTTCCCCCAAGCCCGCGAAATTTGACTATCTAAACAGTAATACTGTTTCGCCACCTGCGCCCAGCTGTTGTTGCTGCATGTACTCAAAAGTGAAGTAAAATGTGAATGTGTGTGTGCGTATGGGGATGGCAGTTGAGCCGGGTGTCAAATCCTCGGTCACAGTGATGGCAAAAATGTGAAAAAAGTAAAAAAGGCTGGTGTTGAGATCATGACTGCTGAGTTTGGAGGTGAGTGAGTGTGTGTTTGAGGTAGCAGTGGAGAGTGATGGTGAGGGGCAGAGCTGCTCCGCCACAAACATGATTCGTATTTTCATGTAATTCTACACTAATGAAAGCAAAATTATGAATATCGTATTCCATTTCTGCAATTAGATCCTCCTAAATCCCCTTAAATATTAGACGGTGGACCTTTAAGGCTGGGCCTATTGGGTATACTGTGTTTAGTGTAGACCTCCAGGAAACCTAAGTCACTGTAATGTCCTCTAAACCCATGCAAACAGAATGTGTGTGTGTGTGTGTGTGTGTATGTGTGAGTGAGTACAGGACAGAGCTGAGGTTGGTGAAATGGAATGCACATTTGTATTCATTATCACTCGTCTGCAAAACAAATAAGAGTCTATGTGTGTGTATATGTGCACACGCAAAAGTCAAGCTCAACATGCTGAATATGGAGATGGATGCTCAGGATATTACTAACATCATTAAGGTGTGTGCTCCCATTCTCTCGCCTCACATAAACAGATGCGCACACACGATGCTGATCCAGCACGGTGTCAATGAAGATGGATCACACTGTCTTGCAGGTGTGACGGCACTTTACAGGTGCAAGGTCACCTGCCTCTGTCAGAACACTAAGCACGCTGATTTGGCCTTCGACATTACACTTCGCTCTGTGTGTGTGTGTGTGTGTGTGTGTGTGATTATTTTTACCTTTAGTAAGCAATTCCTGTGGCCGGGGACAGAGCCGTTAACATACAGCACATTATACTTGGTATTGACCCTCCATATCTAAGGAGAGAGAGAGATGGAGAGGAGGCAGAGGAGAGAATATTGAAGTCAAATTACAGTCAAGGACAAACAAGTTGAAAACCACAGCTGTGTGGACGGGCTTCACACCAATCAGAACTCCCCCTTACTAAACATTTCCCTAGATGATTAGGAGTTGTTACTTAAGTGATGGGTTGACTGGTGGTCACATGATTAAGAGTCATTATTTATTTACAGCACCACAGGCCACCTTTAGTTTTGTTGTTTTTGGATGGTTGTAATGAACATACCTATTTATTTCACACTTTATTAAGACACAACAAAATAAAGGGATTATGTACAAGTATTAAAAATAGGACCAATGGCCCTGTAGCTCACCGGCATATTCTATCAAGAATCAATAACAAGTTGAATTTGTGAGGTTGTCAGGTTCTGCCACTATGTTAGAGTCCTGTGGTCTTGATGCAGATCAGTCTTCCAATAGAAGTGGGTGGTACTTTCACTGGAGGAGAACTCAACTAATTCAATCAAAGTCCATATATGACTTCCTATCAGTGCTCAATAGTAACTATAATGATAACTCTAAGCATTTTCATGTTATAAGCCATCAAAACATGAACCATTATATGTAAAGGCACATTGTTAGTATTTCAAGAATTCATTAAAAAAATTCTAAAATCAAAATTTCTCAGAACTGTGAATAAGCTTTGAAGGCATTGTCCAAAAGAAACTTCATTAAAAAAATTCAAAAATCAGACCAGTAGTTGCATCAGAGAAGATGTTTGAAGAAGTTGCTAATGAAGACGACTATGACGATGCTGGATAGCTCAATAGCTCATGTCCTAAAGGCCAGTGAGCTAAAAACACAAAAAACTGAACTAAACTTGGAAGTTCGAATAGTTATGTTCCAGAAAAAGGTAGATATTTAACCAAAATGTTATGGGTCACATGAAAAAAAGCAATAACAAGAAACTGGTGCAAGGCTGAACCACCCACTACAACTCAGTGGTTAGAAATCGTAAGAGAGGTTTAAAACATGGAGAGAATGACCCATCGGCTTAGAATGACAGGAAGTGTCTTTATGACTAAGTGGGAGAAATGGACATAGTATGACACAGTGAACGACACTTAAGGATTGACTGGCTCAAATATATGTACTTTGTTTTGGATGATCGATATCAGCAACCATGACTGTTATTGTTACCCCGCCCACCAAAGGGGAGGCAAGGGGTATTGTTTTTGGTTCAGTTTGTTTTTTTGTTTTTTAACACTACAGTAGCAAAACTATTGGTTGAATTCATACCAAATTTGGTTTATATATTGCCAATGACCCAGAATAGATGTTATTACATTTTGGGAAAAATAGGTCCAAGTTTCAATTTTTTTTATGAGTTTTTAAAATCTTTTTTTCCCCCATTTACTTGTAATGGGCAAAATTTCAAATGTCTGTAGCAGCAGAACTATTGGTTGAATTCATACCAAATTGGGTTTATAGATTGCCAGTGACCCAGAATAGATGTGATTACATTTTGGGAAACATAAGTCAAAGTTCAGATTTTTTTTTAAATTTTTTAGATCTTTTTTTCTCACCCATTTAATTATAATGGGTGAGATGTCAAATGTCTATAAAAACATCAATTTTACTTCAATTTACTTCAAACTTGGCACATATATAGGGGCAGTTGATATGCTGATATCAGCACACACATTGACATGATGACATCAGCTGGATCAATGCCAAAATAAGCTACAATATGTGCGAGGGGCGGGGTTTGTTGTTCCTGGCACCACTTGTTTCTTCTGTTTTTTGTTTCTTACTTAACACATCTGTCCTATTTTTCGATCTAACTCTACAATGATATACATAATTTGAATATGTATCTCTGTTTAAATGTGAAAAACTTCAATAAAAATGTGAGTGTCAAAAAAGAATTTTTTTTTTTTTTTAGATTTATTCTAGTGAAGAAAATACTTTTTGCTAGGTTCAGTTTGAACCTTGCACTGCATTAACAATAACTCAGCCTCATTGTCATTTTAACATCTTGTTCTCTGCTTCAGAAACTCTTAAGCCTCTTTAAACTCTTCTCCCTTCTCTCAACAGATTTTCACTGTCTAAGCCCTTTTAAGGACTAGGATGCTTTGTGAATAACTTTTGTCTTTCCTACGATCTACTACTTGGATCTCAGGAATTGGCAACAAGTCTAAAAATTCTGATCAACTCATTTGTACAGGGAGTGTTGATGAATATGGCCCCAAAACTTGGTCAAATAAGACTCTTCTCATCAAATAACATTTTGTCGTCTGTGAGGGTCATACTCCTGGTTCTGTGACTGTGTACCTTCAGTCCATAGGCTGTCACGAAGACGTTTCCCATCCTGCCGGGCATCTTTTTTCCTTTGAAAACTTTGGCTGGATCCTACAGCGCAGACGATGAACAGACGACAAGTACTCACATTAGTGGATTATAGGACGCCAACTGTTCATGTTTGGCACAGATTCATGTTTGTCAATTTATGTGTGAGTGTTTGTCCGTCTCACCCCTCCAGGTCCCGAAGCTCCTGGTCTGCGATGAGTTTTAGTTTGGCCATGGGAGGCTGGCTGACCTTTGAACCCCCATCGCTTCATTACACCTTGAAAACCCTTACCAATGCTACACACACACACACAAAAGTAAATTCATGTGCATTTATACATTTTCAGGTAGCAGTATGATTTTCACTTGTTGCACGAGGGAATACAAACTGCAGTATTTGCACTCTTAAGCCAAGTCAAAGAGTTTAAAATGCAATGCTGGAGATTAGAGGGCAAAAAGAAGCCAAGAAGAAACTCCGTCAGCCAAGAAGGAAAGCTGGCAGAACATGACTTACGATTTGGCAGTGACATCCACATATTGGCCTGGACGGAAATGTGCTGCATACAGAGGAGTGCCTGAACAAACCATGACTGAGGTTACTTTCAAAACTTTTTGGCGTTGTAAAATAATAAGACTGCAGCGTGTAACACATATGGTACCTGGCTTGACGATGGCGTCGTCTGAGACTTTAAAGGTGGTGACTTTCTGTTTTGGTGGAACTCCTGCAGCCCTGAACATGTCCATTTCCTCTTCAGACCTCTGTCGGTCGGAATTGATGGAAACAAAGAGATGTTTAAACACAAAAGGAAGGAAATAAAGTGGTGAGAGTCGAATGAGTAGCTAGCAGAAGTGTGACTTTTTAAAATGAGGCTTACGCTGTCGGGGGCTGACAGCAAGGGTATATCCCCGAAATCCCCCCAACCTACTGCTGTATATACACCTATAAAAGAGAATTGTTACACAACTGATATGAACTCAATTTGAGCTACATCGACCTGATAATGAAAGAATAATGGTCAAAGAACTAACTGTTCCCCACAAAACTCCTCCTCGTAAATGAAAATGACACCATATGAACTCTGGGGGGGCCATGGCTCAGATAGTAGAGCGGATCGTCCAATAACCGAAGGGTTGGCAGTTTGAATCCCACTCTGTCCTAGTCAGTCCGTTTTGTCCTTTGGCAAGACACTTCACCCTCCTTGCCTCCAGTGCCACTCACACTGGTGTATGAATGCTTATGAATGTTCGGTGGTGGTCGGAGGGGCTGTAGGGGCGAATTGGCAGCCACGCTTCTGTCAGTCTGCCCCAGAACAGCTGTGGCTTCAAGTGTAGTTTACCACCAACAGAGGGGGAATGTGAGAGCGAATGAATCAATAATGGAAAGCGCTTTGAGTGACCAAAAAAGCACTATATAAATCTAATCCATTATTATTATTGGATGGTAGCTAGAAAATGGACATTTGTAAGACCATCAATATGAACCAAATTTTATTTCAATTGCCAATTGCTTAATTTATGTCCAAACTAGAAAAGCACTCAAAGAGTGCAGACCTCAGCCAAGGCAGATCAGTCCCCCCCCACCACCACCAAAATGTAATCATTTGTTCCTTGTGCCAGTATCAACATTTCCTGAAAATTTCATCCAAACTCATCCATAAATTTTTGAGTCATCTTGCTAACAGACAGGCAAACAAACAAAAAATCCCACCCCCCCCGGATCACTGATCACCACCAAAATTTAATCATTTTTTCCCCATGCCAGAATCAACATTTCCTGAAAATTTCATGGAAATCCGTCCATAACTTTACATTACACTGGTCTACAAGGAAAATGCTTCCAGAATAAAAGTAATGAAATTTTACCACATGAGAGTCACTGATAAAGAAAAATCAAGTAAAAAATGCTGGTTGGCTGAACTTTCCAAGATACAGCCTTGGGTCAAAATGTGAAATTCAAGAATTAACAAGAGAATGGGTTTGACTCAAAAGGAATATTTGTCTCAGAGCTACAAGATCTACTTCAAAACACTGTCTGCACATTAGAATACATTCACTTTACAGGTTCTATTTAGTGGAAGATTTATAAAACTATTATATAAATGTACATAAACCAATATATATGTGTAATAACACTTAGATCATATACCTTGAAAACATCAGCAAACCGGCACTTTTGTCATTTATTTTCCAATTAATCTTATTAAAATATGTAACATTTAGCACATTTAATCTCTGAAGCAAGTCATTTCTAAAAAATTGTAGACCAGTGTTACAGACAAACTCTGATGAAAACATAACCTCTGCCGTTACACTTGGCGGAGGTAAAAACTAATATTCAACTAGAAGCACTCGGAGAGCGCAGACCTCCGCCAAGGCTGATCAGTGCCCCGCCCCCCCCCCTCGTGGGCCCCCCCATGCCAAGGAGGTTATGTTTTTGCCAGGGTTTGTTTGTCTGTCTGTCTGTCCGTTAGTGTGCAACATAACTCAAAAAGTTATGGACAGATTTTGATTAAATTTTCTGGTCTGCGCCCCCCCCCATGGGCCCCCCCACCCCCGATCACCACCAAAATTTAATCATTTCTTCCTTATCCCATTTCCAACAAACCCTGAAAATTTCATCAAAATCTGTCCATAACTTTTTGAGTAATGTTGCACACTAACGGACAGACAGACAGACAGACAGACAGACAGACAGACAGACAGACAGACAAACCCTGGCAAAAACATAACCTCCTTGGCGGAGGTAACTAAAGCGCCCCCATTTGGATGACTTCTGATACTCATAGAGAAGCTGAAATCGATAAGGTTCTTCCACTAGGGGTCTCCTATGGTGGTCATCAAGGGATAAGAAATCGAACCAAATCTGTTCTAGTTATCGCGTTCACACGAAGGATATCCGGCGGCGGTGGTCGGGGTAAAACCATTATATCCCTGAAACTCAAATTTGGGGATATAATTAGCCGTGGGTCTGTTATGACTGTACTCGAGCCAACAGCACACGCGAGCGGGCAGGCGTACACACGCTCACTTGGCAGCGGGCAGCTCTGACATTTGCTTGCGCTCGGCTCACTCCCATCTCAAGCCCCTCCAGTCACTCTAAACGCTCTACTCCCCCTTCTGTTGACTGAAAAATCAGCCTGCCAAAGCTTCTCACTCTGACAAACTCTTTCTCTGACTGAAGTGAGATGCGGCTGCGTGAGATTGACTGAAAACAACTTTGACAAGTGAAACCCCCGACAGTGGCTCATCAAGGATCTCTCAAGACTCAGTGAATAAAACAGACCTTGATCTATTCACTGCTTTCATTTGTATCTTTAAAAGATGGATGCATTTTTAAAAAGGAGGAAGTGCTTCTTATACATAGTGATTTACTTAAAAACTTTTACAACGTTTCAGCTTTTCATATTTTCCTTCTTTCCTGCTTAGTTTTCACTGACAGAGGTTTGACAAGCAGCTGAGGCAATAATGGGGTGAGGAGTTTATTACAAGCATCAGAGATATTTTCAGATGAAGTGGGATTGTCAGTGTTAGTGGAACACAGCAGCAATAAAAACCACTTGGACCCATTTATTTAGACAGCAGGGAGAGAGCAGAGAGAAATCAAGTCGCTGATGGTTTGTGGGTGGGTATAATATCCTCACTACGGACTGGGAGGACTGATATGAACGCCAAAGGCAATCACATTGAAGGGAAATGACAAAATACAGTTATGATTCCATGAAACTGTCACCCTGATTAGATTTTTTTTTGCATGATTATGAAATGTAACCAAGACAGTGATGAGCAGTGGAATAATAAATGGGTACAGTACAGTCAAGCAGCTTCTTAATTCTAGTAAAATAAAATAAATAAATCAACAGTGTGTTGCTCTGATGGATTCAAGAAGGACTATGCACCACACGTTATACAGTCTATTTCTCTATTTCTTTCTCTAACCACGGGCAAAATGCAGTAATGTTTACGGTGTTAAAATCATAATATGTAATTGCTCATTCTTTGTGAATCCTTGTATTCTTGAATCCTTGAATACAAAAAAACTGTTTTCTATTTGACATGAATGAGAATGCACAGATGAGGTTTAAAGTACAGAGCAAATTGATTTTTAGGGTCAAGTAATTTTAAAAGCTATCAGAAGGCAATTAATTTATTACACACACATTTTTCGATGTGGACGACGACTGATTGCAAATATGGTCACACAGCCACTCAAAATAAATATTTTTCCACTGTTGCTTTTTGTTGTTCATTTCAGATTATGCCTACGGGTAAGCTGTTATTCTCTTATTAGTATTCAGGTGATTTAGTGCAGGACTCATTCATTAAGTGACCATGACAAAGCAAACTCCAGACAGCAGAAGCTGGGATATTGGGTGTTCTGTCCTCGAAGACGTGAGAACTTTAAAACCCACAGCCTTTTTTCCATCTGTCTCTTCTTTCTCCACAAAAGAGTGTGTGTACAACAAATTCACAGCTTCAGCCTAACTTTAGTTTCCCAAAGCCGCTAAAGGTATTTGACAGTGGGTTTGACAATGTTTTGTTTGTTTTTTTTTTTAAATAAATATTAAAGTTTTTTCTTACATGGAATGGTGATACATTTTTCCCTCCAACCAACAGTACAGCTGTGCGTCCATCATATGCTTCTTTGGACAGGTGCTTTACCACATGGCAGTCTGGCACCTGTTTAAAAGACAGAGGACAGAAAATCAGTAAGACAATGATGATGATGGTGTTTCATTTGAACATAATAACTGTAGTTATGCTGAGTGATGGAGTCCTGAGTGTAAAATGTTGCAGGTGTTTTGCAAAAAATAACATGCAACTGCAAAAAAGATGAAGAGAATATAATTCGAAAAAGTCTACATTTATTCATGAAAAATGTTGCAGGTGTTTTGCACAAAATAACACGCAACTGCAAAAAAGATGAGGACAATATAATTCAAAAAAGTCTACATTTATTCATGAAAAATTGCAGTCATTAAAGGTTTATTGTATGTATTGTGTGTATGGCATGACATCCCATTGAGAAGATAAACTTGAATGTTCTGATTATAATCTGGAACAGATTCCTGTATCCTTCCTGTGTATCCTTTTGTATGTTCTCAATAAATAAACAAACAAATGACAAGACTTAGAATTAATCTTCGTGTCATAATAGGATTCAATGATGTGATCCTCTAAATTCAACTTAAAATTGTTACAATTTTAAAATGAACATAGAAAGTACATGAATATAAACATCATCTTTAAGAATCTAGTCTAAAATTTGTAGTTTTAATACATTTTGATACCGGGAACAAAATGGCAAAAATGTCACTGCAGTGTAACTATAAAACGTATGCCAAGGTTACAAAGTCTCTTTAAAATCTAAAGCAATCTGACATTTACTGGGTCTGATCACGTATGTTTGTATTTATATGTCAAACTCAATGACCCTTGAAAGATAATGTGTGTACTACAATCACAAAAATGACAATTTCCCTTTGAAACTGTTGGATAAATTCATACGAAGGCCATGTTAAAAAGGTATTCATGCTAATATCTCAAATATGATTTTTAAACTGAAATGTTAAATGATGTCTGGTCAAATACAAATAATAACTAGAAAAGCACGGGGAGAGTGCAGACCTCCACCAAGGCACCCCCCCAATCACCACCAAAATTTAATCATTTGTTCCTTGTGCCAGTATCAACATTTCCTGAAAATTTCATCTAAATCCTTCCTTTACTTTTTGAGTTATATCTTGCTAACAGACAAACAAACAAACAAAAAATCCTCCTTGGTGGAGGTAATGATGATTAATGAGTTGTGAAACTCTTTTTTAAGTGTCTATACACATTTAGCATATATGCATGTGTGATAATGTGTATCAGTATATATTTTTGTACAGTCTTGAAAATTCTTTTGTACACTGACATCTTACTCAGGCTGAAATTTGTTATTCTACACACAACATCATGACATTATCAATTAAGTAGAATGAACACTCTGCCACAGTTTGCTTTAAAATTATTCATGGAGAGATTAGTCATTGAGATTAAAGCGTGAGATGAATAAAAGTTAGGTATCTGGTGCTTGCACCTTGGTTTAAGGTAGGTATAATGAGTATATAGAAGCTGAAGGATTTCTCATCCAAGACAAGAGCCTGCAGCTGAAGTTTAAGGTACTTAATATTTGCATTTCTCTTCCTTACGCGCCACAGAACAATCCAATTTATATGACTTCAAGTTTGACCTTCTGATCATTTCCTTACTGATGGCAGATATGCACACACATTGTCATTCCTGAGGAAAGCCTGACGTTGTTGTGATGCAATACTAAGGCAACATTAGTATTGCATCAAAAAAGCCCTTGATGTGCGAGTATCTTTGTGTTACCTGTAACATGGTGACTACATGTCTTTCCCCTGTTTTAGTCCAAATGGGAGCCATCCCCAACTTCACAGCCACTAATCCCACTCTCCGAGTCCCTGTCAAGTGGACAGATGAACACTATGTTAACCAAAGCCACAGGGATGAGACCAAATGAGAGACAGTGCTTTCGCTTATCATGACACATACCTTCTGTCCACTCATGCCGTGGCCAAGGCTCATCTTTGAGTGGGTTGAGCTTTTCAGCCATCTGTCTTCTGTATTCCTCTGCCGTGCTCTTCCTCATGTACTCCTGGTTGTCCTCTGTGAGGTGCTCCTCAAACCAAGTTGTGGTTTTAACTGTTCTGATACATCCTACCAGTGGGGAGGGACTGGAGAGGACAAGACTGCATGTATTAAGGAGCTGTCAGCCCGGGAACTAAGTTACAGTAGTAGACGTTTGGATTACAATACACATGTTTACACAGTTTTCAAATGGCAACTGTGGGGTATTAGGCAGTATATACATATGTGATTTTACAATCCAAAATAAACTGAAACGTAGCCTTGCTGTTCTGTATTAGAGCATTTCATTAATGGAGGAAATCGGGCGGTTAAATGGTATCTGTCCTGTTCTATTCATGCTAAAATCATATTACTTAAATCACTAAAAAATGTAATTCAAGTGATATTAACATATACACCAGCTATGCTAAAACAAAATCTGGACAAAGGTTGATACTACTTAGCAATAAACCAGTTAACCCACATGAAACGGTCATGTTTAAAACTGCAGCTAAATCAAGCAGGTGATTATAGACCAACTGCAACACTAAAAGGCCACTTCACCTCAGTGGTCAGTGTCAGTAGCATGCTAAAGCTAAAGCTCCAAGTACATAACAGCTAACACACAGTTAGCATTAGCCACCTTTCAGCTGCCGTTCGGACAGAAATGAGTCGAGTTCCTCGCTGAAGAAGAATGCGACAACTCCACGCCGCCATTGTTGTCAGATTCATACACGAAAATAAATATAAAAGCGATCAAATATAGACTATCTGGGCGTAATTCCACCACCCATGCCTTCGTTTTCGTCCTGTGGTAAAAGTCACCCAGGGTACTTCCGGTACGTCACTAAAAACAGGTCGGTACCTCCTCACGATGGTTCCGCACGACCAACATTCACTGTACAGTAAACGTTTAATGTATTCAGTGTGTACAACATAATTTGTATGTCTCCCATCGAGAGTTTTGTACATTTAAAGATGTAAAAAAAAAAAAAAAAAAAAAAAAAAGAGTTTAATGTATGAATACAGAGCATTATAATGACTTATTTAAATACATTCTAATAATAATAATTTATATATTACTGAAACAAAAATCACCAGCTTATTTATTGAAGGGAAATGTACGACTTTTTTCAGTTCGTACCACCATAATGATTACCATAGAAATTTATTTATTTATTTATTTAGCTCCTCAAAAAGTTTCAGCTTTTTCCTCTAAACTTTTGGTCTGCCGTCATTACTCTTTTCAAGTGACTTTTATATATGATATTGATAAAAAAAAAATAAATAAATAAATAAAATTAAAAAAAAGGAAGCATAATTATTTCTACCATGTCGACATTAGCGTGTAACAGCAGCACTACATCTTTCAGTTTCACCTCTTGGCCTCTATTCTATCTGGTTATCGTGAAATCAGACAACTCATTGATCCTTTTATTTTATTCTGTTACTTCTTTATTGCTTGGTCTAATTCTGTGTGGTTTTCATCTTTCACCCTCATCAGAACTCTTTCTCTCCCTGATGCAGGTGGTCTCTCAGGGTGAAATAGACATCAGGAGGCTCATGTGTTGAATACTGATCTGACTGACGGAGACTGAGGCACGTATAGAGTATACTCTCAGGACAGCCCAACTTTGGCTTGCCCTAATTAACTATATGGAGATTAGTGAAATAATTTATTCTTGCATTTTAATGCCTGTCTAACAGACAGCATAAGAGAGAGATGTTATGGATGAAGGTGTCTGAGGGCTACTGTATTTATGTGTGTGCGGTGGTCTGAAATATTGCAGAGTGCTGGTTCATTTAACAATAAGCAAGACTATCCATGAGAGACAAAGATATGTACTATGTCCTCAGCGGGGATCTGCATGTACAAATAGGCTGAATATTTACTGGTGTTGAGGGAAAAGGAAGCTCTGAGGTGGAGAAAAATAAATCCACTATGAGGTTACCACCTGCTTGCTCTATTTACTTTTCTATTTTCTGCCCTTCTCCATAATAGTCTTTACACACATGCACGCACGCACACACACACACACACACACACACACACACACACACACACACACACACACACACACACACACACACACGCAGAGATAAATAGTTTTTCTCTAACTTCCAAGGGCACTGATTCTACCTACATGAATTCCCCGTTGATTATTCTACCACACTGACCCTCCTGCTACAATTAACATAAACACAAACACATAAAGATCACACAAGTGAAAACCCAAAGTGTCTTTATTATAATCAACATGCAGAATACAGGGGAAAAAAAACACTTTTCAGCACACAGATGAGTGTCTACCACGCACGCTTAGCTATCCCTTCCAAAACTCTTTACAATGTAAGAAGGTTATTAAGAAATTATTACAATTATTCAGTTGTTCAGATCATTCAAAATCTGAAACAGATCTGTAGAAAAGAACCCAAAACACCCAAGACAACCCTGAATGTCACTCAAATGACAGAGATACTTTATTTCATAACTAGCAAGCAGCTATTGGAGATTGGATATTAGCAGGCGCTGAATTATGCATGCATTTATGCAGTACACTAATAGGGACACTACCATTCCCATAAATAACATTTGCAATGCTAATTCTAAGCATTTAGGATTATGCAGTCACATATTCTGGTTTTTCTACTCACAAATCTTTAAGTCTAAGAACTTGCTAGTTATCTAAATAAGGTAGGAGTGTCATTTCTTTGGGCAGGCTATGATCTGAGTCTGCATGCTGGTTCAAGAGACTGCTCTTATGTCTATAAACATCTTTCAGATATACAGTAGAGAGTAATTATTTCCCAGGTGAAGCCATTGTGGCCAAACATGCAATAGTCATCAATGGAATAATTTCACCAGAACGAGCTAATTGTTTGAGCTAGACTACTGTATGTATGACGGCTATGTGTACATGTATGTGTTTATATGTGTTTGTGCTTTTGCATGTGTTAATGTATGATACAGTACGTCAATATACAGTTTATATATGACATATGGGTGTGTGTATTGGAGTGTGTGCAATAAGTCCATTGTCAGGGGCTGAAGGTTCTCGTGGACTCATAATCTGACATGCACTTGGGTTTGATGCCTTTAGCGTTGTAGTAATCCACCACCTGGTTTGGGACTTCTGCCAAAACACTCTTGGCCAGGGCAGCAGGGGAGGCCTGGACGTAACAGAGAGACAGAATGAGTGAGGACGCGACAGGTCAAAACATACACTCGCACATTATCATCACACATCTGTTGAGCCTGATGCCGCTGTAGGTTGAGACCACTGAGACTGATGCAATTGGACAAGCATATTCGACAACCTCCAAAACATCACTGCTTTCACCTTTTCGTCCTCCAGGACCATCATGGGTTTGTATATGTGTCCTCAAGAAAAAGGCACCAGAATGCACCGCTCAATTTAACCCATAAAGACCCAAACATCCATCACTGACCAAAAGCATCTACTAATGTAAACTGTTTGACACCTGTTGATCCACTAATCCTATCAATCCACGTAAATAACTGGTGTAAAATACAGTTTTTTCATCTTTTCATGGTCATCAGATATGACCCATTTGGACGTTCAGAGGCTCCGTAGTGAACGTGGAAACACCATCATCCTCTACAACATTGATTCACCAGTAAAACCCATGGAGTTGGATCAATGACAGGAGTTGAAGGACTTTGCTATTTCAAAGGAAAAGCATGTCCCAGGGGAGGGGTGTCAAACATGCAGCCCGGGGGCCTGGGATGAATTTGCAAAACGCAAAAATTACACTTAAGATATTAACAATAAAGGATGTCCAACTCGTTTTAGTCCAGGTTCCACATACAGAACAATATGATCTCAACTAAAACAAGAAAAAGCACTTGGAGAGCACAGACCTCCACCAAGACAGATCTGCCCCCCCACCCAATCACCACCAAAATTTAATCATTTCTTCCTTGTGCCGGTATCAACATTTCCTGAAAATTTCATGAAAATCTGTCCATAACTTTTCGAGTTATCTCGCTAACAAACAAACAAACAAACAAACAAACACACACGCACACAAAGCAAAGCGATCACAATACCACCTGGCCGAGGTAATAACACTGCAGAGAAATAAACATTAAAACTTAATAGAGTCATTTTTAATTAAATTCACAGTTAAAGTAACTCTATAAAGTGCAATCATATCAAGCCTACTCTTAGCAGTGTGAAAACACCACAGTATTAAATATTTTTACACATTTCATTGTTGATTTTGACACTGAATTGAGTAGAATTAACTCTGAAAATCTGACACTGACCATAGAGTACATTTGACACTAATTTTGAGTGGGACCAAATGTCATCTGAAACAGCGTTAAATTCAACTGTTCTAAGAGTTAAACTGACACTCTGTTTTTTACTGTGTAGGCTTTTAAAACAGAACTTCAAACACTGCAGTGACTTTGAGTGTAAATAATAGATCAAAAGATCAAATTTGGTCCCACCTAGATTTTTTATGGTTAGTTTGATGCTCATTTCCAAATTTACTGATTAATTAACTTTGACTTAATGTTTCCAGCGACACAGATTTATGTCTTTACATATTAATTACTTTATATTCAACAGTCTGTTTTTTTTTGTGGTTAATATCATCCAGTGAATCACCTTCAGGTGTTTTCTGCTCCAAACTAAATCCACCACTGGTTGACATCTACATTACACTGAGGGACTTGAGTAGAGCTGGAGCTGACTGGTAAATAGTATTTTCACCATAACTGTAATATGAGTGCATAAGATATACATATCTCAAAAATTTTAAACATTTAGACAATCTGACTTAGCTCCAACTACCCTCAGGTTAATTGTTGCAATTTTGGTGTCGACTGTTATGTTCATCTAAGACATGACAAGTCTTATAATCATTGCAGTATTCAACAGTGTTATCAAGGGTTGCAGACTATCCCCATATTCTGGAGGGAGGACACTGGGGTGCCGTAAAGGGCGGGGGGGGGGTAAACATGACAAATTCATGGGGCCCAGCATTTCCAGGGGGCCCCATGGGTATAGGTTTGAAGTTATGATAATTTTGTGTAAGCTCTGCAGAAGAAGAAAGGCACAGAAGCCAGGAGTCGGACATTCAAAGTTATGTTTTACTTTCATTTTCACATCTGTTGCGGTTGCTACGGGACTTATGAAATGCACCCCTATGCCTCCTGCTGTTACAGTACGTTCACACACACATACCCCCTCTGAAGGACCCACAACGTTTACCTCCCATGGGGTCCACAGTTGGTAGTGGCGCCCAAGGGAGAACATATAGTATAAAATATGCCACAAGTTACATATTACAGTTACACAGCCGTACGTGATCAAATGTCATCTATTAGACTTGGTGATTACTAAGCGGTTACCTCTGAATATATTATTGATGTGTCTGTGAATCTTTATGCTGTGCAGGAATGCCTTCTTTGGGCAGCTTTGTTTTTAGCTGTTGGAACACATCTGAGTGCATCACTATCCAGAGCAGGATGGCTGACAAGGAGCTGTCTCATCGTCTAGACGGACCTCATTCATTTGGCAGCATGCGCTCAGATTTGAAGTGTTGTTTGTGACTGATTCTTGTTGGATTTTCACAGCCTCTTGGATGCCAGAGAAAACAATTGCCAAGTTTAAACATTTGTTAGAATAAGTGATCAAAAAGTAATGAAATGTAATCAGTTTGATCAAGTCAGTGAAAGAGTTGCAGCACTTATTCTGTTTTAAACAGGATGGTTCATAATCTGTAACATACATTTGGGATGCATGTTGAGTAAAAGAAAACAGCCAAACAAGCCAAAACAACCCTCACTCAAAAATCCTATTACACTAGAGTAATTAAACAATTATCGGGATATAACTTTATAATATATTACAATATAATTTTTCTAGAATGTTATGGTAATCTTTTTTCATCATCATGATAGTATGTTACAATGTTTTTTGTTCTAGAGACATACTTACACATACATTTTTGTCTTTCTATGTCTTTCTAGGTCTATTTTTTGTCTTGTCAAAAATGACAAAATTTGTTAATGTTTTGTAGTTTTACTTGAATTCTGTAATGGATTCCAGTGTGCAGATTTGAGTAGGAGGAGATTTCCAGAGTCTGGAGAAAACCCTTGCACCTTTTGTGTTGAGGCTGATGGTGGGTGAGCTGATAGACCAGGACCACAGGGACTGTGAGGAGGTCTAGGTTCTGTGAGGTGGGTGGAAGGTTATGCAGAAGTTTGATGTTACTATGGAAACTGTTCTTGTTTAGTTTGTAATAATTCAGTAAAATTCTGGCCATCAGTAAAAAAAAATATTTTAGTCCTCAATTTTCATTTAGGACCAAAAATCAACCTAATCTCCAAACAACAAACATTAACCCTTTTTATCACAACTTCCAAATAATTTTTTGTCTTTCCCAAGTGATTTTTCACCATTTATTATAATCTAATCTTATTATAATCCTCTGCATTTTTCAGTGAACCAGGTATTTTCCTATATTTAATTTACTGATCATGTAGATGTTCTTTAAAGCTCAGAGTAAATTCAAAGGTTATAACCCTAACCCTAAGATCAAATCAGAAAAAAAATGAAGAAGAGTGACTTCAACAAAACAGATCATTAACTGAACATAAAATCAGATGTCTCCAACTCCTGTCATTGATCCAACTCCATGGGTTTTACTGGTGAATCAGTGTTGTAGAATATGACGGTGTTTCCATGTTCAGTATGGAGCCTCTGAACGTCCAAATGGGTCATATCTGATGACCATGAAAAGATGACAAACTGTATTTTACACCAATTATTTACATGTATTGATAGGATTAGTGGATCAACAGTTAGTAAACATTTTTGATCAGTGGTGGATGTTTGGGTCTTTATGGATTAATTTTGATTTTGTTGATATTATCGACTATATAATTCCTCCTTATAAGGACTTAATTACACACAGTAATTTGCACACAATTTATTCATGTATATTTTTATTACTTACATTGATAATTGATAATATTGATTTAATATGTATATGTGTGTTTGTGTGTGTTTATTTAGAGCTTTATATGTGTATATATATATATATATATATATATATATATATATATATATATATATATATATATATATATATATATATATACAGGGTGGGGAAGCAAAATTTACAATGAACATTTAGTTGTTTTTCTCAGCAGGCACAACGTCAATTGTTTTGAAACCAAACATATATTGATGTCATAATCATACCTAACACTATTATCCATACCTTTTAACAAACTTTTGCCCATATGAGTAATCAGGAAAGCAAACGTCAAAGAGTGTGAGATTTGCTGAATGCACTCGTCACACCAAAGGAGATTTCAAAAATAGTTGGAGTGTCCATAAAGACTGTTTATAATGGAAAGAAGAGAATGACTATGAGCAAAACTATTACGAGAAAGTCTGGAAGATACTATTAAAGAAGAATGGGAGAAGTTGTCACCCGAATATTTGAGGAACACTTGCGCAAGTTTCAGGAAGAGTGTGAAGGCAGTTATTGAGAAAGAAGGAGGACACATAGAATAAAAACATTTTCTATTATGTAAATTTTCTTGTGGCAAATAAATTCTCAATCTATCTATCAATAAACTAATTGGTCATACACTGTCTTTCAATCCCTGCCTCAAAATATTGTAAATTTTGCTTCCCCACCCTGTGTGTGTGTGTGTATATATATATATATATATATATATATATATATATATATATATATATATATATACACACACACACACACACACACACTCCATTTTATATACATACACACATACACACACATATATATATATATATATATATATATATATATTATAATGGATTAGATTTATATAGCGCTTTTTTGGTCACTCAAAGCGCTTTCCATTATTGACCCATTATTCATTCGCTCTCACATTCTCCCTCTGTTGGTGGTAAACTTCACTTGTATCCACAGTTGCCCTGGGGCAGACTGACAGAAGTGTGGCTGCCAGTTCGCGCCTCCGACCACCACCAAACAGTCATACGCATTCATACACCAGTGTGAGTGGCACTGGAGGCAAGGAGGGTGAAGTGTCTTGCCCAAGGACACAACAGACTGACTAGGACAGAGCGGGATTTGAACTGCCAACCCTATATATATATTAACAAAACTGATCAATTTTTCCCTACTACTTCTACTTCTGCTTGTGTGGAGCAACTCTAACACACAATTTCTTCTGGGATTAATAAAGTAGTTTGAATCTGAATGTGACAGTTTTAATCATGGCAACATTTTTGCCCACATTGTCCAGTCTTAATTTCTTTACATACATGAACACACACACACACACACACACACGGGCCGCCTTCTTCCATCCACTTTCACACACTTCAGAATCCTCAAAGTCAGGGAGGCTGTTGTACTCCGTCTCACATAATTCCCAGAGACAATGCACCACCAAAGTGCACCCACCTCAACCCCTCCTCCTCCTCCTCCTCCTCCTCCTCCTCCTCCCCCTCCTCCTCCTCTCTTTTCCCTCTCCGTCCTGCTCTCTCCCCTCCGCTCCTATCTACCTGTTATCCCCCCCTCTCTGCCTGTCACACAGCAGCTCCGTCCTGCTAATCCCTTCTGAAAAGAAACGACAGAGCAGAAAATCACCTCTCCACCTCTGTCACACACTCCCTCGCTCCCTTTTGTCTTTAGCTCTGGTCTCTTGTTGACCACCCCTACCGCTAACACTGGCCACTCCATCTCCCTCCACCTTCCCTTTCTTTCTTTCCTCATTCCTCTTTTCATACTCTACTCCTTACTTCTCCTTTCTTGCCCTTCTTTCTGTACTTTCCATTACATGAGTTTGTACTCCTTTGTCAGTTTGCTGAGGCCTACACCTTCTCGGTTCTGTTTAGCACACCAGTAATTGCTTGATTTCTCATCCTGTCACACACCAAACTCACCATAACAGACCCAGCCAAACACACCCTGTCAAAGCTGGGCAAAATTAATGCCACCAGACACACACACAGTCAAACCCAGTGACCACGTAGCTGATGTGTTCTGACGAGCAACACCAAGCATATTACGCCCACGCGCTCACACTCCTCACCCTCCAAATACAAAATATCGATGCACCCACCTACCCACCCACACACATACAGCCACTGTGGAAGTGGAACTTGTTAAATGCTACTGATACGTCCTAATTTATAATGTTTGTCACTGGCTGTTACTTAAACTCAACAAAATATGTGAAGTTTTGAGTGTTTCACATTTTAATAAATATTTAAAGTTGGTTTGGCCACTTGTTCAGCCTTGTTTGTTGATCAAGTATTTCCGCATATCATTTCCATTTAACATTTAGGCCCGTGGCAATTCTTTTATAATCCAATTTTCACCATTATTTTTGTATAATTGTGATGATTATCTCCTTTCCCAGCTGTAAAGACACAGCTGGACCAGAGATGTCATAATTAATTTAACATTTCCACATTTTCAACCATTTACAACAGCTGTCTTTTAATGTCACCTCCTTGGCCCCCCCTTTAATCTTGAGGCATGTCACTTCCATTGGCACCTGTCATACTCAGCAATTTATTTTTACATTTCACTAACAGGATTTGTGTGCTTAAATTATGTAGTTAGAATGTGCCCTATGAAAATTTTGTTTACAAAGCCTAAGAGGAAAAACACAAATACAATTTACATTTCTGTGTTCCAGTGTTTAATGCTAATAAATGACTCCTCTTAATTAGGAATACTGTATGTGTAGAAATAAACGTCTTTGAGGCTTATTCTATAAGCTACTAGTGGAATAATATGAGCAGAAAATAATCTATGTTGATTATCAACGTGGATTGAAAAATCGAGTGCATAAGTAATGGTTTGGAACAGCTTGAAATTTCTAATTAAGAAGAAGGTAAGTATAGATTATTCATTATTAAACATATTAATAGCAAATTATAAAAAACATAATTGAACATGACAAACTGGTGTGTGTCTTGGTGCTAAAAATGCAATTCATTTTCATAGTTTGTCTTTAAATTACATATGAAATAGTAAAAATAAGTTGTTGAATTGTGACTAGAGTTACAGTTAGAGTTATTAGAGGTTAGAGATCAGCTGCTATTGTACCTGTATTTATTGATACAGTGGCAATAGTTTATTGTATTTGATTAATGCACTGCCGTCACTATGTGTGTGCGTATGTTTAACCCATTTCCTCCTACTGTGCTAAGGGCTATCGCTAACTCCTAATGCTACTGCATTACTGCTAATGCTAGGTGTTGTGTGTTTTAGGGAAGGTTAAAAAACAGAGACTGAATAAATTACTTTAACCTGAGGCTATCAGAAAATGGATAACGTCAAGCTAAAAGCATAAGCCTATCTAAACGATGTAGAAAACAGAATGCCTATAAAAGTCAGAACCAGTTTTGCTTTTTTTGAGCTTTTAAAGATTAAAGGTTAACTTGCTTTATTATCTCCAAGGGGAAATTTGGTGTCTACATTTTACCAGTCCTAATACATACACACCGTACCTAGCATTAACATTAGCAATTAGCATCAGCACATAACGCACATTAGGAGGAGCTCAGGGACCAACTCCAGATCTGAATCAGTACTGTGGTCAGGGTCAGCCACTCCAATCTCTCAAACTCTTTAGAAACGTCAGTATTTGCTAAAATTCCACAGCTCTGCTTACAGCTTGTGTCTCTTAACATTTCATAATAGCTAGTGGCTCTTAATGGCCTCAGAACTTTTTATAGCCTTCCTTTTATTTTGCTTGAAAGGGCTTTAGTTTAGAAAAAAAAGTAAGTAAAGTAAAAAGTAAAAAAAAAAAAAAAATCATCATTCATTCCCATATTCATTATAATGTTAACACATACACCCTGAGTTTAGCCATTAGCGTAGCATAAGCTAAAAGCTAACCAGCCGTAAGCTAACAGCTGACACTTTTGTTTTTTAGCTAACATTTTTTTAGTTATATGTTTACTGATAACTGAACAATTGATTGCATAACGATTCTAATCAATTAAGCAGCTACAAAATAAAGTTGTTTTTTTTTGTTTTGCTTTTTTTAACAATAGTTGGGAAAACAGTGCTATTATGTCACTAAACCTGAATCCCAATTCACCCCTTGGCCCTCCCCCTTACCTCATCCCTCCATTTTGTGCCAACACGCGAAGGGGTAGTGTTGTCCCGATTGTTGATTAGACGGAGCGGACTAAGGCGGACTAAGCCGGAGGCCTCGAAATGGAGATTTTTCAGGACCACACGATGAACGGAGGGGAAGGAAAATTTCCCATAATTCTGTTCAAATCATTGGCAAGTTGGAGGTAAATACAGCCAACAAGTGCAGCAGCGTGATGAAAGAAACACAAACGTACGTATTTTCTTCATATACAACTTAATAATTTGATTGACCATTTAATGCCGTTTCAATGTGTTATAGATCGCATTTCTACAGTTTATAGTTGATAGCCTTAAAAAGATGCCCAAAGCCCATGCAACAGAGACGGTTACAGCTGCTGATGACATGGTGAATACTTTCAGAAACAAAGTTTTCTTCTATCTGTTTATAGCAGCATCGATGACTGCTGATGACGTAACAGGTCTTGAAGGGTTGTCTCATTTCATAGGGGAATGTTTCAACCCCTGACCCTTGCAGCTGTTTCAAGGGGTAGTGCCAAGTACAAGGGCCAATGGGTAGGGGTAAGGGGAAGGGCTAAGGGGTGAATTGGGATTGGGCCTAAGTCTTCCAATTAAGAGAGAGTACATTAGCGTAGGTAATATGTTTGGTGTATATAGTAGACGAAAGTATGGCCTGACTTTAATTTAATACATCTTGTCACATCTTTTTTTTTGTTTTTTTTTTTTGTTTTCTCATCTACAGGTAGCAGTGCTTTAACATGTTTTACGACTTAGTTCTGCCTGAGGGGGAATATTCCAGAAAGAGATGTCAGTGCCAACCTTCTATACTTTACGAAAGTCATTAAACTGTACACTTTGACTGATATTGAGGCTTCCCTTGAGAGTAAGTCTCATTTTGTGCCTGAAATACATTTATCAAAACTACCAGAAATCCAGACATTCACATCTCCCTCAACCTCCCGTGTTTCCAAAAACCCACATGTTTGAAGTCCTTGAAGGGGACGAACTGGACTATGTCACGGAGTACGGGCTCGCCCTTGGGTGAACGCAGGATCCCGTCATCCCCGTCCAGAATCTGCATGTCCGTGAAGTCTGCGTTGCCTACGCCTACGATGATGACGGACATGGGCAGGTGGGAGGCGTGGACGATGGCCTCCCGCGTGTCCGCCATGTCAGTGATGACGCCGTCCGTCAGGATCAGCAGGATGAAGTACTCCTGTTAAGACGAGGGGGAGAACAGAAACATGGAGGTGGAGGAGGGGGTGGATTTTATGTTTTAAAAGTGGTTTCTTGTCAGGGGCTAATTTGAATAAAACTCAGTCTAATCCACCAGAGAGCCGGAGAGAAGCAGGAGGCATTAAGACAGGGAGGAATTTGTGCTGTAAAATTTATGACTGAAATTAAATTAATACCAATCCCTTCTCCTGCTTTTCACATCTTTCACTCTTCTTCGTCCAATCTTTTTCTACCTCTTACCTCTCAGTTTTTGACATTTTTATGCTGTTTAGAGCTGAAACATTTTATCAATTAATCAACTTGAATCGATTAAAAATGATATTCAATTACAATTTTCCTGAATTGGACCTTCATTTCCTTAATTTCGCTGCTGCTACACACTGGTCCCACTGTTGTTTCACACGGACGCTTATTGTGACGTACATGAAGCCAGGATCAACACTAACAACATGGAGCCTAACTCAGAAGAGACGAGGACAAAAAGGCAGAAAATGTCCATGCACTTACTCTTCTTCATTGGAATCATCACTTGTTCTGTTAAACTTTTAAGCTTTCACACAAACATTACAAATATTTGGCTTTTTTAAGTTGTGTTAGTTACATCTTAAGTTGTTCATAAGTTAGTAATTTGAATACAAATTTGTTGAATACTGCAGTGTACATGTTGTTTATTTATGTCATTTGACTTGTTTGTTGTTGTTTTTACTCCATCCCCCAAAGGGGAGGCAAAGGGTATTGTTTTTGGTTCGGTTTGTTTGTTTGTTTGTTAACACTCTAGCAGCAAAATTATTGGTTGAATTCATACCAAATTGGGTTTATACATAGCCAGTGACCCAGAATAGGTATGATTAACTCTTGGGAAAAGTACATCAAAGTTCCACTTTTTTTTATAAGTTTTCAAAAGTCTTTTTTTTTTTTTAAATTTACTTATAACGGGCGAAATTTCAAATATCTATAAAAACAAAAATTTTGTTTCAGTTTACTTCAAACTTGGCACGTATATAGAGGCAACTAATATGCTGACATCAGCACACACATAGACATGATGACATCAGCTGGATCGATGCCAAAATAAGCTACAATACGTGCGAGGGGCGGGGTTTGTTGTGCCTGGAACCACTTGTTCTTTTTGTGGTTGTTTCAGGTGATTCTGGAATAAAGGACAAGTGGTTTTTCATTTTCAAACATGCCTTTTTCACATTTTTACCATTCTTTTTTCACCTACTCAAATAATCGTTTAATCCAATTGAACTGAAGAAAATATTGGATTACAAAAATAATCAGTAGCTGTAGCTCTATTGGTCTATTTTTTCCCCTGCTGTTCTTTTGTGGCAGTGCAAACAGCAACAACAACAGCAGCAAAATTGTCCGGAGTTTCTTTTATTATTTTTGTTATCTTTCTCATTCTCTCTCACCATGGCCTCTTTGGTGTGCATCTCTTCGGAGGCAGACGAGGCCACTTTCTGAATGATTGGGGCAATGTTGGTGGGCCCGTAGAGCTGAATCTTAGGAAGGCAATTCTGATAGGCCTCCACTACCCCTTGGATTCCTGCAACACACAAATACAAGTGTTCCTGCTGTTGTTTACTTGTCACCCTCTATGGCATATTGCACTGTGCTGACCATGCATTGTCAAAGTTCACACACTTGGTGGAAACACTCCAAGGTCATATGTATTGTATGCATTTTCCATCATTGTCCACACACTCACAAACATAAAAAAGACACACACACACATGTCTTCACGGCAGGAATGCAGCTATGTGAGGATAGGAGCTCAGAAGCCCATTTCACACATACAGATTAGTGTTGTTTTTCTTCATGTCTTAGTGCCTGAAATACCTCCTGCAGCATAGTGACAAATCACTAAGATGCATGTATGTGTGTGTGTGTGTGTGTGTGTGTGTGTGTGTGTGTGTGTGTGGTTAACAGTGTGGTTGTATATGTACTGTAGGTGTGAGCCAAAAAATCAGAATGCAGAGACGGAGAAATAAGAGACTGACAGCACAGCAGAGATGAGACAAGTCCAGCAGAGGTTCTGTAGAACTGTTTTGGGGCTATGATGTTTGACGGTGCATGAGAAAGCCTCTATAGTTTCTCTGTGAGGTGAGTGTCTTGTGTAGATGTGTTTGTGTGCAGGGGCTTACCGGCACATTCAGGATTGTCCTCATCAAAGTTCACAGCGAAATCGTGTGAAACCTACAAGTGGAGCAAAAAAAAAAAAAAAAAGAAAAACACAAGACCAAACATTCAGCGCTAACATGCTCAGCGCAATTTACACGTTGACAGATGCATTTGCCTTTCATCCTGATCAAAAGCAAGCTGTGCCTCCGGAAAGCAATGTAGAAATCTTGATCTACTTGATCTACACCAGCTCCTTCTGCCCACCGTTACACACACTCACACACAGACACACAAAACAAATGTCTTACCTTGAAATCAGGTGGTATCAGTGCTCCAAAACCAAACGCCGGGAACATTTTATCGCTGAAAGAATAGAGAGAGGCTCAAAGGGAAGGAGGAGGAGGACTGGATAAAAGCCTTAATAGTTATGAGACTTAATGAAAAGAAACACAAAGAAATCCCTTCATCCAGACTCATTAAAGCACAGGTGTCAAACATGCGGCCCGGGGGCCAAAACCAGCCCGCCAAAGGGTCCAATCCGGCTCACGGGATGAATTTACAAAGTGCAAGTTAGGGCATCAAACTCAAAAATACTATCATAATAACCTATAAATAATGACAACACCAATTTTTTCTCCTTGATTTAAAAAAAACCCCATTAAATTAAGAAAAGATTTACAATCCTTTAACAATAAAATGTGAATACGCTGAACAAATATGAACAACCTGAAATGTCTGAAGAAAATTAAGTGCAATTTTAACTATTTTCTGCCTGTTACTAAGTGTTTTGTGCACATGTAGATCTGATCTGTAATGCATATGTATATAAATATAAATGATAAGTCGAGGCATAATATTGATAAAATTGTACTTGTATTTCTTAACAAATTTCATTTTTTTTCAGGTTATTCACATCCTTTTTGTTTGGATAGTTTGTAAATGTAAATATTGGCATAATTGTATGTTATTTTTTGCACTAAAAAATTTTGAGTTGTCATTATTTATTGGCTATCATGCTATTATTTTCCGGTCCAGCCCACTTCAGATTAAATTGGGCTGAATGTGGCCCCCGGAAGAAAATAAGTTTGACACCCCTGCATTAAAGAATACAGTCTTAGGAGATCTAGGGTGTGTATTTAGCATGTGTTACGGGATTGTGTATACTATTACTAGTTAATTTAATGCAATAAAGTTTAATATTATTGAGTAGAAAAGTTATAAAATGTGCTTAAAACAAACAAAACATTTAATATAAGCAAATTAAAGCTGCTGGAGCCAAAATCACAGGGAAAAAATGCCAGCTTTAAAATACACTCCTCCTCTCTGCAGCTCTCTCCTCTCAGTCCAAATCAATAAGCTAAATATAAATACAGATAATCTTACACTGGTATATGCGGTTTATGGAAAAGTGAAGCCATTTTTGTGAACTACCATACCAAAACATGAACTAAAGCAGAAGAATCACATCCAGGTCAGGTCTGAATCTGGAATCTGATCAGCGGTTGGTGATTACAGCTGTCAATCAAATACATAACCCTCCTACCTGTCTGAAATTGCCTTTTATTAAACAAAAACCTGCAACTTGGAATATAGTTTCTACAGCACAAAAATACAAGAAAGTAATAGATGCAGCTGTTTCATGTCCTCTAAGACAAGTTGAATCACAATATGATGAAGTATTCATGGATATTTTGTCCAGAGCAGCTTTAATTTCACAAAAAAGTAGATCCTAACTTAAAAATGTTTGTCAAAATTTTTGCCTAATCAGGTTGGTGGATGATTAGATTTTAAATGTACTCAACCTCCATGTAAAATTTAATTACATTTACTTAATAATCTTTGTACATTTCTATCATTTTCAATATTTTCAGCAATATTACATAATTTTGTTGCCCATTGATTCATTCATTGTTCACAAGATTTCCAGTATATAAATGCTATCATGAGGTAATACTAAATGAAGGCAATGCATGGGAACCAAGTGTTAGCCTTCTTCATTTTTATTATCAAATTAAAATATAATATTCAAAAAAAAAATGAAAGAACTTGCCACAGAGTTTCCTGAAGAGGTATGGCAATCTATACTTCACAACATTTGTTCATCCTCAATCGGTTTAAGACATGGAGTAATTCAGTTCAAGGTGGTTCACAGACTGCATTGGTCTAAAGCAGTGTTTCTCGAAGGGGGTGCGAAGGCTTACCATGGGGGGGCATGGGATCATTCCTAGGTGTTTATTTTTTCTTCAGGTTCCAACATGTAGCAGGTGGAACTAATGTTTTAGCGTTGGAGCACTCTGGACTCATTTTGGGGACGTACAACAAACAAATCTACTGCCATGGTGATCTGTCAATAGACTAGACAAAGAGTTTAGGTTTGGAGAGTGGACAAGGATTGGACTGGAAAAGAAAAATGTGCAATGTTTCTGTTTTTGCACAGTTTGTACAGTTTGCACTTTGATGTTCTCAGATGTGCAACGTAAACGGGCTCATTGCAGCCGCTGATATTGTTAAAATGTTCATCTTTGTTACCAAAATTTGTTGTTCAAAAAAAAAATTACCTTATTGTCATAGTTGTAAGATAATTACACATTTCCTATTTTTATTTTGAAAATTATGTCTCAGGGAGCAGTCTTGTTGAGTCCATCTGTATTGTTCAATCAAAAATCTAGGCTATTTTTAATTTGCACGGCAAATTATTCAAGGAAAAGCAAAAAGTATTATTACAATATTGATGTTTCTTTCAATAAAAGTAATAATTGCACCATAGGTACAATGTTGTTGGGGTTGAGGGGGGCTTGGAGATTTTTCGTGCTCCAAAGGGGGGCCCAACAGAAAAAGATTGAGAACCACTGGTCTAAAGTGATGCTGACAAAAATTAAATTGGACTTGAATCCTACTTGTGATTGTTGTGAAGCTGAACCGTCCCCACTGTCTCATATGTTCTGGATTTGTTCAAACTGAAAAACTTTTGGCAGTCTATATTTAAATTTCTTTCTGATGTAATAGGGTCTCATATTGAACCTGAGGCAACAATTGCAATATTTGGCATTACATTACATTCTTTTCATTTTAACCAAAAATCTAAACATCTAATTACTTCCACCACTCTTCTAGCTCGCAGACTAATACTACTTAAATGGAAAAATACACAACCTCCAACGTTTAAATCTTGGTTTCTGGATCTTTTACATCATTTAACATTGGAAAAAATTAGATATTCTGTAAGAGGATGTGCCAATAAGTTTTTCAATACCTGGCAACTGTTCTGAATCACATAAAATAGGTAGATCCCTCACTCATTCCAGAGGAGTCTTATTACTATGAGTCTGTGACTAATATCTGAGTTTTTTATGTATTTATTTATTATTATTGTCATTTATCTTTTTCATGGTGCAACAGGGTAGGAATGTTCATGGGTTTGGGTATAAAAAAAACAAAAACAATGACTGTATTATGCTTTTCTGGCTGACTCGATATGTAATAAAAACACTCTGAACAAAAAAAAAAAATTAAATATAATAATATATTCATTCCAATTTTGGTGGAAATTCAAGAATGGTTGAAGTTAAAATGAATAAAATATTTAAGCTCCAAAGTTTTTCCACTATTAAAGTCTCCTCAATATTATATCATTTGATTTTTTCAAATGAAATAGTCTAAAATGTAATCAATAATAGCAACTTAACTTGCTCATTTTAAAGTTTGCTAAGTGTTTTTTCATCCCAGTGTGCCTTCTTTTCCAGTGTGAGTGATGATTGATGTGGTGCATTCTACCTGTCATAGTCTTGGCAAATCTCCCCTACAGCCACTAACGCTTTGAGGTATTCATTGGGCTGGTATGGGTGGATGTAGTGGAGGGAGCAGCTGTTTCTGGGATCCCCATTGGATGCTGTGAAGTCTATCGCCACCTGGGATAGAAACACATATACACGTATGTGCTCACACAGCGTGACAGAACATGGACAGACAATAACATGCTGCACTGAGACTGTGTTTGACAAAAACGTACTGTGAATTGAATTTGACAGCCTCCCATGATGTAATCCAGAAAGGAGTACATTTTGATGATCTGTCGGGAAAGATAGTGAAATTTAGGGCAAAGCAGAGCAGTTACAGCAGCAGTGATGGGCAACAGTAATGCGGATGTGATTGTCTGATTAGTAAGTCGAGTTTTATATTGAACAGCCCAAAGCCTAAATCTATACATTTGCACAAAGGAGTGCTGCAATTTACACAGCATGATGTTGATGAAATTATGCAGAAATGACTCTTAACCCTTAGGGATCTGAGCCTATTTTGGCCGTTTTTGAGTACTTTTGAGTTTGCCTTTATATACTATATAAAGAAATGTTTAATATACCCATGTTTGGTGTCTTTTTTTGTCAGGACAACTAATCTGCCTATTATTTTTTTATTTTAACATACTATATCAACATAAAAGGCCAAAAAAACCCACAAAAAATAGAAAATCCGATTTGAAAAATTTATATAATTTATTGCATAAATAACACAAAGATGCTAAAAGAACCTTTTCAAGGACTTTACAAGTGAATATTGGTTCAAAATACTAGATATACAAAATCAAAATTGTAATAAATTAAAACTATACTCAGATATTTGACATAAAAGCATATCTTCATATAGGAGTTTTCTCCGGTTATCTTCCCCCCCGGATTCTCCCAGGATCCGCATCCAGTTCACCCTAACCTGCAATGCTAATGCAGTCTGTGGATTGGAAGCCACAGATTCAGCTAGTTTTTTCTGTTTTGAAAAAGGACAAAAAATGACGAAGATATAGTAAGAAATATAACGCTCCCCCATCTCATTTCCATATTTTTATTCATGTTTGTTTGCTCTGGTTTCAAAACATCATATCTCTGGTTGTATTTGCTCTGACTTCCGACACTACAGCGTGTTGAAAATGTCATGTGATTCAATCATGGGGCCGTGACCGTGGACCCCTAAGGGTTAAAATGAAGGCTCAGTTTGAATGACAATTTCACATTTTTCTCTAACATAAACAAGACAATCAGAGATAGGGGTGTGTATTGGCAAGAATCTGGTGATACGAAACAAATCACAATACTAGGATCATGATATGATATATCATGATATATCATGATACTGTTAAAAAGACAATTTTTTGTTTGTTTATTTTTTTTTAAGATTATTTCCTGGAAGAATTGAATTACACCAGAAATATGTACAAATACGAAACACATTTTGATTTGATCACAACAGAATGCTATATTACAAAATTTTTCTACTTCTCCTAGTTTCCGAAGGAAGTAAAATCTGCCTCTCAGTAAAAAATGCTTTTAGGATGCTTCAAATAACCATTATTTAGCAAAACAGTGTTAAAGAATAATAAATAAGATATAAACAATAAAGAAAAACAAAAAACAAAAATGAACCTCGGCCAGATCTGTATTTGAATAAAATACCTAAAAATATCGATACAGTACTTTTTAATATTGATACAGTATTGTGACATGAAATATCGCGATATATTACAGACAACACCCCTAATCAGAGATTTGCACAACCTTGTCCTCATGGATCATATTCACCATGCTGAGTAATGTCACTATGTTGTGAATACACCCAAAGAAACATATACACTGCCCAGCCAAACATCCACATCATACAGAACCAGAAATGACTCTTTTGTGGACCAACTTGAAATTAGCCATCTTATCTACTAAGCCATAATGGAGCAAACATACTGTTACATGGACTTTCTGAATTAGAACAGAATTCATCTGAAGGCCTGCTGATATTGATACCACAAAAATCACCCACATCAGTTATATCTACTGTTAGACTGTAAATTTTATGGGTAACAAATAAGAATACATTCTGAGCACAAATTCTCTGTTATGCCCCATTATGTCCACCCTGTCACACTGCAAAAATCTAAATCTTACCAAGTGTATTTTTCTCATTTCTAGTCAAGATATTTCATCACACTTAAAATAAGACATAATCACCTTAAGAATAACTTTTCAGTGAGATATAAGAACTGATTTTTAGACAATAGATCTTGAAAATCTTATTTCAAGAGATCTTACCAAGATAATTTTCACTTGTTCCATTGGCAGATTTTTTAGCTTAATTCAAGCAAATGAGAAAAATACACTTGGTAAGATTTAGATTTTTGCAGTTGTAGGATTGGTGACAGGGTGGACAGTTCTGGCTAAAGTAATCATTTAAAGCAGTGTATGACTTTCTGTGTAGGTTCTCATTTGCCCAAGTCATCGTTCTACTTGGTGGTTCTTCAACTGGACTGGTTTAGCTCTTTTGAAAATGTTTCGTCTCTCATCCAAGAGACTTCTTCAGTTCAGTTCTTCACACTTTCATCACATTTTTTGTTTCAAATTTGTAAAACCCCAGTGATAGTCTAATTATCACTAATCTATTAGTCTTTCCGTGCTTACAAACCTGAATCACTTCCCACCCGGTGAACAATTTCAAAGATGACTCTATCATAATCACAGTTCGCTTGCTTGCATAACAAACCAAAACGTCACTTTTCAGAAATTTTGTCATGAAGTGCATTGTGGGAATGGGAATTCCACGCAACAGCAATTTTGCTGTCTCTTGGTGAGAGCTGAACCCAAATGTGGCCTTTACCTCCATCCACCGACTGTACTCATTCTTTAAATCATATTATATTTGTTCATAGTAACATAAAGCCAGAAACCAAACTAGAAGCACTCGGAGAGCGCAGACCTCCACCAAGGCTGATCAGTGGCCCCCCCCCGTGGGCCCCCCCACCCCCGATCACCACCAAAATTTAATCATTTCTTCCTTATCCCATTTCCAACAAACCCTGAAAATTTCATCCAAATCTGTCCATAACTTTTTGAGTTATGTTGCACACTAACGGACAGACAAACAAACAAACAAACAAACAAACAAACAAATAGACAAACAAACAAACCCTGGCAAAAACATAACCTCCTTGGCGGAGGTAATTATTTAATCAGTATCAGTCATATTATAATATATAGTATGGATATGCTTAGACTAGGAAGGTTATTATTGTTATTAATTATTGAAGGAGAAGGGGTGGGAGTTTATAAGTTATATTTCTTCTCACTCCTTTTCGAATATGTATTACATGTCTCATGTTTAAGTGTTTTGTTTATTTATTTTTTTCTGTTTTGACATTCATATTCAAATTAATACATCAATCAATCAATCAATCAATCAATCAATCAATCAAACCCTGGTGGACTGTATAATTTTATGCTGTAGTGATCTGGCTCGTTTTCTTGTCAAATCTGTCAGAAACCACTTTTGCTTGGTCACCATTCCCACATTGCACTTGGCGACAAAATTTCCGAAAAGACCCGAGTGATGTTCTGGTTTGTTATGTAAACAAGCGGACTAATGATAGTAAAATGAAGAATAATAATAGTAGTATAAAAATAGTAGTCATAATTAGGATATCACTCAGGTTTACAAATTAGAAAAAAAAATTGTGATGAAGTTGTACGCTGCTTTAATAACCACATGTTGGACCTTGAGTTGGTTAAGTTGGTCATCTTTAAAGAGGACTGTGCAATGTTCAACAGGTATGTTTTTAATTTCTGCAAAGTTTTATATTACAAAAATACTGTGTGATAAAACTAACTAGAAGCACTCGGAGAGTGCAGACCTCCGCCAAGGCTGATCAGTGGCCGCCCCCATGGGCCCCCCCACCCAGGGTTTGTTTGTCTGTCTGTCTGTCTGTTTGTTTGTCTGTCCGTTAGTGTGCAACATAACTCAAAAAGTTATGGACAGATTTGGATGACATTTTCAGGGTTTGTTGAGGGCCACTGATAAGCCTTGGCGGAGGTCTGCGAAGCACTCGGAGAGCGCAGACCTCCGCCAAGACAGCCCCCCCCCCCCCCCCCCCCCCCATCGCCACCAAAATTTAATAATTTTTTCCTTGTGCCAGTATCAACATTTCCTGAAAATTTCATGAAAATACGTTCATAACTTAACTAGCAAATCTGCTCTAAAAAGTTATTAAAACTAACTGAATTAGAGGAAAAAAAAGTCAAAACTAAATAAAACTACACTATAATGACAAATCCAAACCTGTTATAACCTTGAGCTGAACTCATTTGATGGACATAACGTTGCTGAACCCAGACCACCTGAATCAACTCCAGATAACATAACATAACACTGCCCCCACAGGCTTCTACTGTTGGCACTAGGCATGATGGGTAATCACTTCATTATGCACCCATCATTCTAGAACAGGGTCAGTCTGGACTCATTGGACCACATGACCTTTATCCATTGAAACACAGTCCAATCTTTATGCTCTTTATCAAACTGATGGTTGTTTCAGAAATGAGAAAGGATTAAAGAACTTGTTGCATCTGAAACATCTATAATATATGTTATAAATCAATTCCTTGATCTTTAGAATTTACTCCCAGGATTTGGATTCATGTTTCTATCATTGGTTGGTCTGAAGTTGCCTGGAGTAGAGTGGATGTCATTGAGTTTGAACAGGTTTTACATGAAAAAGGAATCAGCAATGAGTGTAAATACAAAATCTAACATTACCATGTTCACAACTGAGGTCAAGAATGCTCATCAGATTTGACAAATGAAAATATGCTCTTAATGATAGATATTTGTTTAAACTACCATTAGCAGCCGGTAAAAAGGCTATTACCAAAAATGGTGCAGATTAGAACCACCTACAACTAATGACCGGCTACAAACTGTGAATGAAATATTTGAGTTGGAGATTCTGACCCATAGATTGAGGACTCAAGAACAGCAGCGCCTATTATGGGCTGCCCTCACTGCACACAAGAAAATGCTGGCTTTGAGATGGCAGCCGCCTCATACTTTAGCACAGCAACAATGGATCAATTATTTTCTAGACATAGTTATGATGGAAAGGTCAGTGGCCCGGATGCGTGTAGCCAGTCGAAAAGCCCTTAGTATGTGGGATGGTGTTTACAATATCCAGACTCAAAACTCACCTTTTCAGAATAGCCTACCCACCATAAGTTTTACTCTCCATTTTACATCTTCATATCTCTATATCTATATATCGTAATTATTCTATTACCTGTTTATTTCTTTGTATTTTATGGATTGTCTGTTTTATCTTGTTGTACAGTGTCCTTGGGTGTCTTGAAAGGCGCTTATAAATGAAATGTATTATTATTATTATTATTATTATTATTATTATTATTATTATTATTATTACAATTACAATATGGTTAAAGAAAGAGTGCAACAGAATTATCTATGCCTTTCCTGATCACCTTTCTGTTTATATCTGTAAATTATATTCTCTTTCATCTATATACGAGTATTTGTTTTTATTAGTGGTTTTGAGATCCAGATTGGGTTGGTATGGGGGTCGCCTTTGGTTCGGGGGGGGGTTATACTTTTTATGTCACAAAATCTTATATCATAAAATGTGAATTTCTTTCTTTTTTGTATTGTACTTTTGGAGAAGCACAATGAAAATTTAAAAAAAAAAAAAAAAGAGCAGTATCATGATAAATGGGAGAAATGGACAATTTTCATTTCAACGTCACATTACTAAAACTAATTGTTAGTCACAAAGGTTTATTATGATCAGTGTATCCCAAATGTCCCTTATGTTTGTTCTGTATTGTACAGAAATCAAACAATAAAAATAAAGTGTAAAAAAAAAATGCTCTTAGCTATGGATCGTCTTCCAGATCATTATAAAAAACAATCATGTTGATAGATAGCGTGATCCAGCATGTGTGCAATTTTGTTTTAGAACAGTCATCAAAAAGCACCCAATAGTACAGAATCCTTTTTTTAGTCTAGAATTGGATCATTTTTAAGGAGAACAGAGACCTGCAGAGACCTTATGTAACAAGTTCAAGCAAAAATATACTTTCGAGTTACATGAACAAACTGACCTAATTACAATGACGTGAATTCACAAGATTTATGTATGTGTGAAAATATGGTTGCTAACATTCTACTTTTCAGGATTAAATTTGTGAAGATAATCATACTAACCAAAACATGTGAGTATCATAAGCTTTTCTTTTACCATGGAGCTTATTTTCTGCAATAACTTAAAGCAAACGGAAAAATCATTGTTTTTTATTATTTGCCAAGGGAGCTCGAGTGCTATATTCTGCGTTGGCCTGCAAAATACATCCCTGCAGCGTTCTATAGAGACCTTTAAATGTACAGAAAATGAATTAAATATGATATGCAGCGTTTCCACATTTTATTTCATTGTAATTTTAATGTCTTTGCATTTTGAAGTGGTTTAAACAAGCAGTTTGAATCATTTAGGCTCTGGGAAAGTACTAAACAATTAATCGACTTCGCAATTATACTCGACCGCAGTGTGACTTGAGGGACACAAACAACACAAACAGAGACAGGATGCAGAAAAGTCAGAGATGACACAGTTAGTTTACCTTACAGTGGTTGAGCATGACCATTCCAGAGTTTCTGTAATTCTTCTTTTTCATCTGGTACTTTGGATTGATGCACTCCCATTGGATCTGAGCAGATAAACATGCTTAACGTTTCAGATGGTGGCAGTTGAGTCATGTTATGAGTGTGTGGGTGAGTTTGTGTGTACATATATATATATATGTGTGTGTGTGTGTGTGTGCTTGCCTGTTTGCCCTCCTGCTCAGCTCTCATCTCCTTGAAGGTGGTCTGAAATTCGCCAATGAAGTCATGTTTCCCGTTGGAGTCCCAGTCCCAAACAGTGCACTGGAACACACACACACACGCACGCACGCACGCACACACACACACACACACACACACACACACACACACACACACACACACACACACACACACACACACAGGAGTTCAAATCCATTCATTTCCACTGTTAAAGCAATGTTAAATTAACCCTTTCATGCAGTGGTGTAGTGGTCCCTGGAGAAGTGGGTATACTCTCAATCAAGACAGTAGGTTGGATTCTGACATTAGTGGGGACACTGAAGTGCTCCAAGGCAGCACTCCTGAAAGTTGATGTTTTCTTGCATTTGCGATCATAATTTCACATCATGTAGAGCTGATCAAACAAGCAAACAATCATAGTCAGTCAGTTCTGGCCATTTTGGCATCCTAGGCGAGATATGAATTTGGTACACCCCCCACCCCCCTTAAAAAATACACACAAGCACACACACATACATACTGGGGGGGGGGGGGGGGGGGCACGAAGAGGAGATACATGAAGCACAAAGCAGCCAGCAGCAAACCACATAGAAACATATTTAAACCACATAGAAACATATATAAGCAACATAGAAACATATATCAAACAGCCAACTAGCAGTAAACCACATAGAGACATAACTAAACAACATAGGAACATATATAAACCACACTGAAACATAACTAAACAACATAGAAACATATATAAACCACATAGAAACATAAATAAACAACATAGAAACAGATATAAACCACATAGAAACATAACTAAACAACATAGAAACATATATAAGCCTCATAGAAACATATATAAACCACATAGAAACATAACTAAACCACATAGAAACATATATAAACCACATAGAAACATAACTAAACAACATAGAAACATATATAAACCACATAGAAACATATATAAACCACATAGAAACATAACTAAACAACATAGAAACAGATATAAACAACATAGAAACATATATAAACCACATAGAAACATAACTAAACAATATAGAAACATATATAAACCACATAGAAACATATATAAACCACATAGAAACATATATAAACCACATAGAAACATAACTAAGCAATATAGAAACATATATAAACCACATAGAAACATAACTAAACCACATAGAAACATAACTAAACAATATAGAAACATATATACAGGGTGGGGAAGCAAAATTTACAATATTTTACAATATTTTGAGGCAGGGATTGAAAGACAGTATATGACCAATTAGTTTATTGAAAGTCATGAGAATTTATTTGCCACAAGAAAATTTACATAATTTTCCTCTTCTAAAAGCGTCTGCCAAATGCATAAACATAATAGAAAATGTTTTTATTCTATGTGTCCTCCTTCTTTCTCAATAACTGCCTTCACATGCTTCTTGAAACTTGCGCAAGTGTTCCTCAAATATTCGGGTGACAACTTGTCCCATTCTTTTTAATAGTATCTTCCAGACTTTCCCGTAATAGTTTTGCTCATAGTCATTCTCTTCTTTCCATTATAAACAGTCTTTATGGACACTCCAACTATTTTTGAAATCTCCTTTGGTGTGACGAGTGCATTCAGCAAATCTCACACTCTTTGACGTTTGCTTTCCTGATTACTCATATGGGCAAAAGTTTCTGAAAAGGTATGGATAATAGTGTTAGGTATGATTATGACATCAATATATGTTTGGTTTCAAAACAATTGACGTAGTGCCTGCTGAGAAAAAACAACTAAATGTTCATTGTAAATTTTGCTTCCCCACCCTGTAAACCACATTGAAACATAACTAAACAATATAGAAACATATATAAACCACATAGAAAGATAAATAAACAACATAGAAACATATATAAACCACATAGAAACATAAATAAACAACATAGAAACATATATAAACCAGCCAACAAGCAGTAAACCATATAGAAACATTAATGAATCAGATAGAAACATTTATAAACTAGAAGCACTCGGATAGCGCAGACCTCCGCCATGGCAGATCAGTGCCCCCCCTCCCCATCACCACCAAAATTTTATAATTTGTTCCTTGTGCCAGTATCAACATTATATAATAAATGGCATCTGGATACATTTCCCAAAGCTTTTCATTTGGCCGGTAAGCTACAGAGCCATTGGTCCTATTTTTTGCATCTACCTTAGTTGAGTATGAGGGGATATGTTCAGGTGGTTATAAAGTAGAACTGCATTGCTGGAGGGAACCTATTATGCAGGGAACCTTTAAAAACAATCTGCAAAAGTCTTATTTTGGAAGAACCTTTTGCCACATCGGGCTTCATTATTTCAGTTTCCCCTAGTGAGATGTTTTGCACATTTGGAGTGCCAACGCCATCCAGCACCTGATGGCATGCAGGTGTTCATTTGCAAGATGCAAAATTAAATACTTTTTTTTTTTTTTTTAACCATTTTGTCATGTTACATCTTTCACATCATTTTCATCTTGTTGCATTTTTTTGGTCGTTCTCTTCTTAAAGCTTTTACACTGTATTTATCTTTTACATTGTTTTCATTTTCTTGCATTATGACATCATTTCTGTCACACATTTCTGTCCCGTCTTGTTGCATCTTTTACGTATTTTTTTCTCTTGTGATGGCTTTTATGTAGGTTTGTCTTGTTCCATTTTTTAGGTATTTTTTCTTGTTGAGGCTTTTATGCGTTTTTTATCTTGATACTGTACATTGCTGTTGTTTTCTTGCATCTTTCATGTCATTTGTGTCTTCTTACACCTTTTACATTGTTTCATTCTTGTGTCTTTTGCATTTTTTTGTCTGGTTGAGGCTTTCTTCTTGTGGCTTTTACACAGTTTTCATCTTATAAGATATTTCTTGCTTTCTTGTATCTTTTGTATCTTGAATATAAGTTTCATCTTGTTAATAATTTCCATTGCTACATTTTTTTTACATTGTTGTGGCTTTTACATAGCTTCATGTTATTACATATTTTTTGTTTTGTCTTGTTGTATCTTTTTGATGATGTTTTCTTTTGGTTTTTACTGGGTTTTCATCTTGTTACATCGTCTTTGTTTTCTTGCATGTGTATCTTATTACATCTTCAAACTTGTTTCATCTTGTTCTGTTTTTTATGACATTTTTGTCCCATTATGTCTTCTAGGTCATTTTGTTCTTGCAGTGGCTTTTCATTGGTTTTTTTATCCTGTTACATGATTTTTGTTGTCTTCCATTCATTTAGCTCACTTTTGTCTCATTATATTTTCATTATGTTTTCATCTTGTTTTGACTTTTACATAGCTTTTAGTAGGTACGTCTTTTGCATCATCATCATCTTGTTGCATCTTTTATATAGCTTTTTCTGGTTGTGGCATTTGTTTTTCTGTCTGTTTAATCTTGTTTTATCATTTCTGTTTTGTGGCATCTTTTTCATTGTTTTGTCTTGTGTATTTTACATAGTTTTGTCTTTTTCATCTTGTCATTTTTGACCATCATGTTTTTATTATGTCACATTCTCTTTGTTGTGGCTTTTACACAGTTTTCTTCTTGATACATTGTTTTCATCTTGCATTTTTCTGAGTCATTTTTGCCTTGTTGCATCTTTTACTATATTTCATTGCTTCCATTTTGTACCATTTTCTTGTTTTCATCTGCATTTTATGTAAGTTCTGTCCACTTATGTCTTTTACATTATTTTCTGTACTTCCCATGGCTTTGGTGTTGTTACCATTTCTAAACTCTTCTAGATTGAATGAATGAAAATGAATACATACAACTATGACTTTTTGTATATTTTCATCAGCAACCCAATTAAAAATGCACCCATGTTTCTGACCAAGGTTATAATAGATTTGGATTTTTCATCATAGTTTAGTTTTATTTAGTTTTGACTTTTTTTTCTCTAATTCAGTTAGTTTTAGTTCATTTTTAGAGCAGGTTTGCTAATTTTTATTTGTTTTCATTTTTTCTAAATGCTTAGTTTTAGTTTAGTTTTAGTATTAATTTTAGTTTTGTCGTATCTTTTATCGTCTTCTCCGTCATATTCAAATAAATCCCAGACAGAACTCTGCTGCTTTCTCCCAACTTTAGTTTCCATGTTTCCAGGTAGAGTGGGGACCAGAAGACGACTGGAAACCACAAGTGACGACAAGTGACGGACGGTGAAGTGTCTTATGGTGCCGCTAACTAAAATTGCTTGAAGTAAATCGATTTCGTATCAATCCGACATTGACAAAGACAAAAACGAAGGGAATTTTTATCCATAGTTTTTATACGTTTTAGTTCGTTTTGTAAGCACACAATACAGTTTCAGTTAGTTATCGTTTTTTCTTTTAATTATAGTTTTTATTTATTTTAGTTAACAAAAATGTTTTTTTAATTCTAGTTTTTGTCATTTCATTAATTTCCGTTAACAATAATAACCTTGTTTCTGACCCAAACAGTTTACAAGTTTGGACAACACTAGAGTTAGAGTGGCATCTGCAAGGCTGTCACTTCAACAGAGACACACACACACATACACTGGCAGGCATGCAGGGAAATGCCATGCTGAATGATTGATAAGGAGGTGTTGGTGGGGGGGCAATAGAGCGGTGAAATATTAATCTGAGGATGCTGAGAGCAACGCAGCTTAAGAGACAACTGTATGTGTGTGTGTGTGTGTGTGTGTGTGGAGAGTAGGAGGAAGAGGAGGAGGTTCCTGTGTGTTTAGGCGTAATAGTTTGTTTCTCTCCAAGGAGCAACTAGACAAGATAAATGGCTTCAATCACAAGTGAAATGCAATGGTCAGAGGACCAAAGCGTAGAAGATCATAAAAAAACTATCCAATAATTTCAACAAAAGGAACAAATATGGAGGGGGGGCTGTCCCAGAGAGTCAGTACAATCAATACAATTCAATAAAGTTGACCACTACAGACAATCACAAACACGCATAAAGGGATTGCTGTATGATTGACAAAGGTTTTAATGGCTGTGAATGAGTCATTACACTGTAGAGCTTTGTGACCTTCTTGTATGAGGTCACAACAAAACCTGCTGATCAAAACCAAGCCAACAATGCTTGATTAAAAAATAACAACCGGCGGCAGTAATCCCCTCATTTCCTTTTCCCCACTTCAGCTACCGAGTGCCTCGATCTGAAGTGCGTGCGCCTTTTCTCATTTGCGCGTGGCATGCATGTGTGTGTCTTTGACAGTCATTTTGTGAGTGCGTGAGGGAGAGAGTTCGCTGTTGCAGCCTCACTTCCACTTCAAGTCGAGAGCCGGGCAAGAGAGTAATGAAGAACCTCGCCTCCATTCACTGAATACTAACTGCTAGATGGAGGGAAAAGACTGACGGTAGGGCAGCGAGAAAAGTAGAGAGGTGGAGAAACTGATAAGGAGGAAATACAAAGGGAGAGACAGCCAGACACAGCAGAGAAGGGTAATGCATTTATGCATCGGCTGGCTAAGAGCCTGGTGAAAAGAAAGCACTGTGTGAATAGAAATCTCTGCCCTGCCATTTCTCACTATAGCTCTGATGCTTCAAACAGGTAGCCCTGGAAACCATAGCCAATGGCGTGCATGTGTGTGAGCCCTTTCTCCTGCTGTCAGGAACCATGCAGAGTTAAGACGCCTCTGAATATTTAATGAACAAGCTCATGTTTATTCATGGCAAAGAATAACTGTTCAGAGCTGATGTGCGGCCACCACTTTTGCACATCCTGTAGACACACACACAGATCTATTTTAGTAAGTAAAGGTGAGAGTTTAGGACAACCACGGCGCTCTTTCACACCCATCCAGGCCTTTAAATAACACACTTACTTCAGGAAGGGCACATGACCTGAACTCAACTTATGACTCCGAGCTATGAATATCGCTCTGCTGCAATTTAGATTCAAGTTCAGTTATATGTTTGACGGTTGAAGTAAAGTATTATATAAATCTCATCATTAGTATGTGGCACGGAGTGTAGCATCTTGCAAATGAACACCTGCAGGCCATCAGGCGCTGGATGGCCTTGGCACTCCAAATGTGCAAAACATCTCACTAGGGGAAACTGAAATAATGAAGCCCGATGTGGCAAAAGGTTCTTCCAAAATAAGACTGTTGCAGATTGTTTTTAAAGGTTCCCTGCATAATATCCAGCAATGCAGTTCTACTTTATAACCACCTGAACATATCCCCTCATACTCAACTAAGGTAGATGCAAAAAATAGGACCAATGGCCCTGTAGCTTACCGGCCAAATGAAAAGCTTTGGGAAATGTATCCAGATGCCATTTATTATCACCCAGTTCTGTGTATTTATTCTATTACAGAAATAACCCATGTTTTGGTCATATTCCAATCAGATCTGTCAAAAATTCAAATTCCAACTTGATATCATTGATACTGATTTACTGGATCAATCCACTTCCTATCTGTTATAATGGGAAAATTTTTCAAAGTCGCACCAAATCCAGAATCAGATCCGAATCAAAATAATTTCAATACCTTGTGTTGACATCATTATAAAGAAGCTGTATACCAAGTTTGAAGTGAATCAGAACTGGAGTTTGGGAGAAAAAGACGATTGAAATTTTTTCCCCATAAGAGCCCATGTTAAATTTTCCATAAGTTCCCGGATCCAGAAGAAGGTCCTGATCAGCATGTGGCCATTATGTTTTGGTCATCTCCCCATCAGGGCTGAACTGTAGAAATTTACACTGGATATCATTTATATTTACTGAGTTATTGCATCGATCCACTTTCTATCTCTTATAATTGGGAAATTTTTCAAAGTGGCACCAAATCCAGAATCAGATCTGGATCCAAATAATTTCACTAACTTTTGTTGACATCATCATAAAGAAGCTGTATACCAAGTTTGAAGTCAATCGGAATTGTAGTTTCAGAGAAGAAGACGATTGAAATTTTTGTAACAGACGACGACAGACGACGACGACAGACGACGACGACAGACGACGACGACAGACGACGCTGACGCCGGACGCCACATGACAACAATAGGTTACTGCCTCTCTGCCGGTAAGCTAAAAACAATACAGCCACCTTCTTAAAATCAATCTGTGGGCTGTTTTATTTGAAGGGACATTAACTGTGATCCATTCAGCAGATAATGTTAAGGCACCTTAATCCTAGATGCAATCCACTATAAAATGGAAAAGAGAAGACAAGCATGCCTATCCAGAGTAGATGTGCACGAGGACTGAATTAATCAACCACTAATTAGGTTGAGTATAAAAAAAAACCGTCGAAATTCTCTGATTCCAGCTTGTTAAATGTGAATATTTTCTGGTTTGTTACCCCCTCCATGTCAGTAAACTGAGCATTTTTGGGCTTTCAAATAAACAAGTCATTTGAGGACACTGTCATAGTTAAAGGGAAACAATTTCTCACTATTTTCTGATATTTTTGAGGCCAAATAATGAATGAATTCATTGACTCATTCATTCACTATTCACGCGGTGTCCCTTTTCCCCACTCCACTCTGGAGGAGTGGTTACTGTTTCAGTTGTAGCTGCCTGGGGCCTATACTAATGAGGATGAGGTCTGAGGTGACTCATTTGTGCCCTGTCCTGACCTGTGACCCCAGACCTCCACCCCCACCCCCACCCCCACCTGTCTGGATGGACCTCCTCACCCTCACCTGTCTCATCTGACTAGGCTAATCCCCTCATGTGCCCCCACCTACTGCATCTTTCCAGACTGGAACTACATCCATAAATAGACGTCCATCAGTCCTGGTCTCATCTATAGCCTGTCCGTCCATGGGAGTGGATCTGTCCTTCACTGTGGTTCTCCCCGAGGTTTCTCTTTTCCTACTGGGTTTTTGGAGTTTTTCCTTGCCGAGAAGGAGGGTCTAAGGATGGGGGATGTCCATTTCCTTCATCTACTCTTTATTTGACTGTTGCTTGTTTTCATATCCAACTAATTCTGTAAAACCCTGTGAGGCAACCTTGTTGTGATATAGGGCTCTATAAATAAAACTGAAATGAACTGAAAAATAATACTAGAAAAGCACTGAGACCCACTGAGACACAGACCTCCGCCTAGGCAGACTGTCCCCCCCACCCCACCCCACCCCACCCCCCCAGTCACCATCAAAATTTAATCATATGTTCCTTGTGCCACTATCAACATTTCCTGAAAATTTCATCCAAATCCGTCCATAACTTTTTTAGTTATCTTGCTAACAGACAAACAGACAGACAAACAGACAAACCACAATGAAAACACAAGAAAAGCACTTGGAGAGCGCAGACCTCCACCAAGGCAGATCAGTGGGCCCCCGTGGCCCCCCCCCCCAATCACCACCAAAATTTAATCATTTGTTCCTTGTGCCAGTATCAACATTTCCTGAAAATTTCATGAAAATCCGTCCATAACTTTTTGAGTTATCTTGCTAACAGACAAACAAACAAACAAACAAACACGCACGCACACAAAGCAAAGTGATCACATTACGTCCTGGCGGAGGTAATAACCAGTGGAAGTAATAATGGGCAGAATAATCAACAAAAATAATAGTTTGTTGCAGCTCTATAAAGTTGGTAAATGGTGATTATACTAAAGAACACATAATTATAAACATTAAATTTCATCTCAGCATTTAGATCCGCATAAATTTTACACACTGCACCTTTAGGTTTAATTAAGAAGTATATGTCCATTGTAATGACCTGTTAAATATAGTTCCAGGCACAGACTCACCTTTAGCTCCCTTTCATGGTCGCCACTGCACAGAGTGTTCAAGGAAACTTTGAAGGATTTCCAAACTGGGCTTAGGTTGTTCATGACCGTCTGCACAAGATGCACAACACGCACAAACAACAGACAGTTATTTCATAATCAAAGCTTTGTCAGCTCTTCAAATGACGTGGGACGTGGTGTGTATGTAATTACCTCAGTCCTGTGTACGAGGGATTCAGTCCCGTCATCATTTATTCTAAAAATCTCCAAGAAAGGGTCTGACTTGCTGAAGAAATCCTTCAGAGGGGGAAATGTACATGTAAGGCAACGCCTCAGAACTCCTTTTGATCACCATAAATCATTCATACACTAACAGAATCATTATTTCACCCCTTTATTCTCCGTCTCTCTGTGTCTTCCTTGTTTCTTCCACCCATTCCTCCCCTGTCCTCTCCAATTCGTCCTCCCCTCCCCTGCTTTCTCCCATCTTTCCCCTAAGGCATAACTCCTTTGGATTAGTCATCCGTGGCTGTGTGTGTGCATGTGTGTGTGCACATGTGGAGGCTGAAAATTAATATAGTTATCTGTGTGTGTGGTGGGGGTGGGGGTGGGGTGAAGGAGATAGGAGGGGATATTTAATGGGAGGGAGGGGTGCCCACCTATCTCAACAGGCCTCTTAATGCTACTTGGTACTTCTGTGTATTATGCGCGAGTTGCTTCATCACCAAATCCCAAAGCCCTCCACCCACATACCTCTACACACACCAGGATGCTCACATCTCTAAACACTAAACTCATACTGCATCTAATAGAAAAACAAGCATTTTTACGGTTTTTGTGATGCACACACACACAACAAACCTTGTCATCGAGCTTGCGAGCACTGAAGGAGAGTTCAACATAGTCGTCATTACCAGACAACTCCTCTGCTGTCACCTTTAAAGGGGGAGGATGAAAAAAAGAAGTGTAGGGGAATGAAAATGAGGGGAGGGGGTGCAGAGAGAGAGAGAGAGAGAGGCAGAGAGAGAGGCGAAAATGAGATGGAAATGAGGAACAGAACAGATTGAACAGGCAACATCATCAAATTAATTATCTTCAGACTGTTTCAGTGCAAAGAGGTGTGAGTGTGTGTGGAATCTGGATGTGTGTAGCTGGTGCTAAATACTGTGGGTCGACTTAAGAAGCAGTCGCCGTACCGTTATGGAAGACTTCCCGGCAGTGTTTCCCTGTTTCAGAAGAGCTTTGGTCAGTTTCCTCTGTGAAACGATCTGAAACAAAGGCAGAAACAGAAAGTGAAAATATTACACAAAACTACATTTAGTTTACATTGTTTAATTTTCAAGAGTAATCTTCTTTTGTAATTCAGAGTTCATTTAATTGTATACAACTGAAAACACTGGTTGCCATATGACATAGAACATGTCCACATTTCCTCTCAAATGTCATCTTTTTTTTATTACATGTAAATGCTTCATGACACTCTTCCATACATTTCACTGGTGGATTCCTATGCTTCCAATTTAGCAAAATAAGCCTTTGTGCAAATAACGTCCCAAAACATACCGCAGTGTATTATTTATGAGTCAGTTCAGGTATAGTTGTTTTCATCCCAAATAAAGCCAAGACTGGGTCTGGATTGAATTGCTGTTTGTAAGACCTCTGACATAGTGTAATAAATTATTAAGAACACACAGTGTTGAAGGAAACATTGAAGTGAAGTAATAAAGACGGCTCTCTGCACAAGCAGCAAAAGTATAGGGGAACCGAAATCCTTCATATATAAATATAATTCATTACAAACGGTGGTGGTCATATGAAACAGTTCCCTACCTGTCTCCTGAGTGGGTGTGGAGGAATGAAAGTAGATTAATCAGATCTATACACTAATATAATAGTGTTTACTGTAAACTTACATCACTTCCTCATAATTACCAGGTGATTTACTTTCCTGCTCATTTTTTACCTCTTTCAGATGAGATCAGTGTTACCAGATTTCACAAGTTTGTTGCTGAGACAGAGAAAGGTCTGAGTCTGAAACACGTCCTTTTAATGTCAGGATGATCATGAGATACTGTATATGGCTGACGGTAAATTATTCTGTCCATGGGAAAAAGAATTGGTTGTAAGCTAAAAATTGGCGGTGATATTTACTTAGGAAAACCGAGGAAAGTATTTGCACTTAGAATTGTAAGTAAATTCTACAAGTGCGATGATCAAGTAAACTATACTTGCAGATATAAGTTTATTTTACTAGCAAACCTCAGGTAATTTACTGATGATTATTAATATGGTCGTTGAATTTTACTTTCTCCTTCTTTCTAAGTTCTGCTTAGACTCTGACTGCTTGGAACTGAAAAATACTAGTGATGTGACGTTCACGAACGAATCGAATCTTTTGAACGGCTCTTTGAAATGAACGATGGGAACCGAGTCTTTGTAAAGAGCTGCTCATTTTTTTTTTTAAGGAGAGAGTGTCCGATTGCCTGTCAATTTAGCGTCACTGGGGAGGCATTGGCTTTTTATACAGAGTAGAAGTGAGAGAACTCCTGATGTGGTATCATTTTGATATTTACATTAGAGATATCAGGTATTTTGCAATGTTACTTGAAGTATTTTATTAGCACTACAGTTTTTTAGGTATTTAAGTACTGTATTTGCAGTGATTAATCACTGTTGTGTTTTGTGCAATTTTTTCCGTATGTTTACACACATTTGTTGTTCTTGTTTTGAGGAGAATAAAATGTTATTTCATAAGAAAATATTTTATTTTCTTCTTCATTTTTAGGCTACAGACTAGTCCACATAATGTACTGTGATGTTTTGGGTCATATTCCAGCATTTGCCTAATGTCACCTCTCATGTCATGTATTTAGCCCACACATTTGAACTAACTATTCTTTTTTACAGTAAGATAATATTTACTGCCGCGCCAATTAAACACCTTTAAAATGTAATGTCAATCATCACATGTAGCCTATTTAGTCATTAAAACATTGTGTTTCAAAATAATGCAAAAAACATAAAAAAGCCAGTCAGAAAAAGGACTTGTTCCAAATCTGCTGCTGCCCTGTTAGTGCAATAAATCTGAAGCACTTTATTGCACTATGCACTTTAGTTTTTAGTCTTTACATTTTTTTATCTAATTTTTATACATATACACGTTTACAGTATTTTAGATTATTTTTATATTTTGTGAGGTGTGTTTTTATTTATTTTTATAACTGACACTGTGTTGAGCTAAGCACCTGAAATTTCGTTTGATAAGGTACTGATGGTGCATTATTAAATGACAATAAAGGAAGTCTGAAGTCTGAATGGCTCTTTTCAGTGAACGACTCCTGATTGAACAGCTCCCTTCAAAGAGCCAAAAGTCCCATCACTAAAAAATACTAATGCTAATGCACCTAAGGATACTGGTTTGTCTAGGTAATTTTTAAATATTGTGACATTTTGGTAGAACGAAGTTGCGGGAGAGTGAATATTGATCACACTTCTTCAATCCCAATACATCACATGCTTATGAGAAGGCAGTAGGAATTATTTGCATTAAAAAACAGGTGTGTATAACAGCATAGACTGTATGACAGCAGCACAGAGTGTTCAGTCATGGTGTCAAACTGAAATATTCCTTCCACCCCTTTAACTTAGATACTCTCTCCTATAGGCAGAACATGAGTCATAGAACTACAGAACACAGAACAGTAACTTGCTTTTAACAAATATTTACAACTTGCAAGGTAGTGCACCGTCACATGACTCAGTGACACTGTAGACTACGTGAGTCACATGACTAGGCATGAACTGTCCCCATTACGATCAGTGTGGCTCGCTACAATACTTTTTCTAACTGTTACTAATGGTAAGTAACATTTACACAACATTTTACATATTTTTTCTGCAGTTTAAATTGCCTATTAAAACTTACTTGGTATTTCTACATAATACAACTTACTCTTCCCACACAGTTTATTTATTATATGAATGGCATATTTAGTTTTACTTGAATAATTCCAGTTCTCACTGATACTTACAATTAGAAAGTAAAAATTGTGAGAGTTAACCTAATAAATATTACTACACCAAAACATCATTTTTTTCAGTGTATAAAAAACTTTTGGGACAAGATGCAGAAGCAGGAAATGAGTCTTCACCATCTTTGGAAGCAGTTACCATGGACACACGCATCTAAAATATTTACACTGATGTATTTTCCAGTATACACATTCTTATTAGAGTCATCCTTGTGTTATTTGGCTTCTTTCCTTAAAGCCTCAGTGTATGATATGTGATGGCTCATGGTGAAGTTACAGACCTCCAACCTGACCTATACTGCAAAACAGGATGTCTAAATTCAAGATAAAAACACTAAATCTGAGGTAAAAGGTACTCAAAACATGTGAAATATCTGTCCATGCAGCAAGATAATTTCACTTAACAAAATTTCTTGAATTAAGATTGTTAAATCTAGAAATAAGCATGTCTACAGATGTATGACCACTTAAAATAAGAAATTAACTCTTAAAACAACTTGGTAAGAACTAAATAATTTGCAGTGTGTAGTGGCCATTAAAAATGCCACGACGACTGTAGAGATGATGGGATATGAACTCAAACATAGAAGGTGACAGTAATGCACCTTAAAGTCTGCCTGTACTGGTCCTGCTTATGACATTAGCTGTGCTTTGTGTTTTACTTATGAGCAAGAGAGGCGCAAATTCAGTAAAAAAAACACCATAAATGCACCACACTGGACCTTTTATAATATAAATTACAGGCGGGGGCAGCACCTACTGAGAGCAGCCATTGCCAGAAATGATGTACTCTTGTTGATTCTGGGTGATCAAGTGCGAGTAAACAAGCAGCAGTCAGTGAGCCAGATTGAGTGGAAAGCATGTATTCGTACTTGTTGTTTGTGCAACCGTAAGCTTTGCATTCCACCACTGTCCTAGAGACGTGACCCAGCACTGGGAGATAATGTGTCATCTTAGACCGGTGTCTGCTGCACGAGGTCAGTGACCAGTCCATCGCAGACTAGCAAAGCAGACAAAACATTGTTACTGCATCACTACTGGTGCTAGAACAGCCCATGGACAACTGATGAAAACTAGCTTCTCTGCTAAATCTGGTGCATGCATCTTGTTTTTTTGCATCTAATACCAATACACACTGTCCTGTAAGTAAATAAATAAATACAAAATGAAGGAGGACACATGTCGCTGATCATGCCTGACTGATGGAGCAGTGACTTAGTACTTGTGTGTACTTGACAACGGGCTATAATATAAGTTACCTGATAGAACTGCGAGTATTACCATACTTTCTGGACTATAAGCCACTACTTTTTTCTCGTTTTGAACCCTGAGGCTTATACAACGATGCAGCTCGAGTATAGATTTATACGGGCTAACGGTCTCCAGGGGGCGCTCTAGCAGGAAGCACAAAAGTGAGACAGACAGGTGGACGAGGTGATGAAGAGGAGAAGTTTTAAGCTTAACTTTAAACAATCATTTTGCGTGTCATGCACAAACCCTCGTCAGGCAAAACATACGAAGAAATGCATATGATGCAGCTTTTAAGTTAAAAGCAATTGATATGTCTGTCCAAGAAGGAAATAGAGCTGCTGCAGGGAAGTGCCATTGAGCAACAACGGAGGAGAGACGTAGAAGGTGTGTGACGGAGCCTTTCTGAGGCTGTTCAACTGAAGAACACTGAAGAAGACGACTGCAGTGGTTTCAATGAGCAGAAGGAAGATGAAGAGAGAGCTCAATGACTTTTCTGTTTTTTTTAACCAGCCATGTTCCTGCCGTTTTACTGCCGTGTTACAGGCACTGTTTGGAAAAAAGCAGTTAAGGTATGGAAATAAATATTTAAATAATCTTTCTGTTTACCATCTTTCTGTGTAAATATCTCATGTCACAATGTGGACATCTGTGGTTTATAGTCAGGTGCGACTTATATTCCGGTGCGCCTTATAGCCTGGAAAGTACGGTATATGTGATCTTTTGAAATAACTAACGATGAAAATTCACTACAGGTACCCTTTTATATTGGATGCCTGTTGTTATAAAATGGGGAAAAGAATGTATGTACTGTACGGTGCAACATGGTGGACTATGTGAATGATGAAATGTCATTCAAGGTAATGACCACACAACAATTAAAGGGGCCATAGTTTGCTAAACCCACTTTTATTAGTCTTTGGTACATTTATTTGTGTATTTGGAGACCCTAATACAGGGTTATTCAAAAACAATGAACCAATTTCATGACGCATTGCTTCAGTTCTCAAGCATTGTCATGGAATGAGTCAGTGACCATTTGAAAGAGGAGTTTTCTAATTTTTAAACGAAAAAGTGCCCCAGCAATGGATTGGTCGGAAGGGGGCCCAAGACCTTGCTCTTTGTGCTTGGCCTGTGAGATCCCCAGACCTCACCGTACGTGGGTTTTTTCTTGTGGGGATATGTAACAGAACGCGTTCATGTTCCACTGCTACCCACTAACCTCGATGACCTTAAACATCGAATAACAACAGCGATCATCTCAATGGATCGTGATATTCTGATACACATCTGGGAGGAATTCTCTTATCGCATTGATGTTGTCCATGCTGCAAGTGGTGGCCACACTGAACACTTGTAAGAAAGGAAATAAAAGTTGACTTTGAGTAGAATACTTGTGACTTGGCTGGAGTTTCTATTGCTTTTCCATATTAAAATATTGAGTAATGAAATCAGTTCATTCTTTTTGAATAACCCTGTTGTTCATAAAGTTTGAATTCGAACCCTCCAGGTGCTGCAAAGCTATCTTTATATTCATTTTGGCAAAAATCGAGTGGATTTCTACAACCTGTTTTAATTCCTGCTTAATTTGTTACATTTTATAACTAGTTACATCACGACATTTGCACATATAAGGTCAAGACTTCCAACGAACATTTCCCCAAGTACGAAATAATTGTCTATCAGCAGCAGTTTTCGGAAAAACTGAAAATATGTCCAAATTTCGAGCCGATTACCTAAAATGTTCAGTTGTTGGTAGTATTAGCGAACACAAGTGGCTGAACAGGACAGAAAGCATGGTCAACAACCTGGAGGGGGCGGGGCCTGAAGTGGCGCATTTGCATTTAAAGGGCCAGCGCTCAAAACGACCTTTCTGGTGTCATTACTCAGAAATGGGGTTGAAGATGGACCTGTGGAGTTGAATTAATGAAGAATTCAGACCCAAGCAGAGCATTTACAGTTTATGTAGACCACAGGGAAATGTTTTAAAATGCAAAATTCCATTTAAAAAGCAAAATATCATTCCTTCAATACTTTCCTGTGATTACAACCAATAACATCATAATTGTGAATATTGTGCATCATTTCTGTAGTTAGGTTTCTTTAAGTCCCTCTGAATCTTGCACACAGGACCTTTAAAGTTAGACTAAAGCTGCTAATCATGAATCCAACACAAACAAAACAACACAGTAAAGTCACCTTTCTCACTATCTATCAAAAGTCATTTTGTGTTAGCTCTATCCCTGGTGTGATCTGACAGTTTCTACAAAACCAGGCCTCTTTTCACCTTTCATTTCAAGCTGGACGAGTGCCGTTTATTTGTTTGAGACCATTTGAGCTGCGTTGTGCTGACCACACAGTGCAATGAACCAAAAGAACAAGAATTACAGCAAAAAAGAAGCTGTAAAAAAACAGCTACAGACGAAGGTGTTGTTTCTCAGAGGTGACGGGAATATGAGCAATAGCTTCATATTACACTGAGCAATGGGAGTGAGCGTTATTATCAAAAGGGCAAAAGTGATTCACACGTGTTTTGTACAAGAGTGAAATTTCCTCATATATACAACTCAGTACAGAAAATAAATGACTCTGCTTAACAAAGTGATTTAACAGGCTATAGTTTTTCACATTCAGACATTTACATTTTTCCAACATGGGTCGCTTATTGAATTCCCCACTCTTTCATTTGGCTCTTCTGTATTTCATTGATAGGCTCTATAATGCTGTCTTTTTCATGCAGTGCTGTTCACACCCAGATGACTGCTGATTTCATTTTATGCTATTTCAGTACACTTCTCTGACTCTCGCCTCCAAACTCCACCCACCCCCCCTCCAAGTCAATTATCTCACTTCTCGACTATTGTAAATCCACTGGCTTTATAGTGTTGCTGACAATAAGAGGTGGATTGTAATGCAAACAAGCACTTTTAATCTGGCAGACTAGACCTCAATGCACTGGATTCAGCCTTAGCCCAATGTAAGTACTTTTACTCAAGTAATGCACTTATCGAAGTACTTCCACTTCATTTTTGCTTGCAGTTATTTTTGATATTACAGTTTGTCTTTCTCTTTACCATCAAATGAATCTCCTAATTTGAATGTTGGCGATAAACTGCTGGATTAAAGAGTTCCTTTTTGGGCTGAGGAAATTCTCATCCTTTAAGTAGAATAAACTTATTAGACCCAGTGCTACTATTGCGGCAGTTCCTAAATGAATTTTTCCTCTGTATTTATGTATTTAACCTTTCTTATGTAATTTATCACCATTTATTGTAATATTATCCTCTGTATTTTGTTTTTGTTTGTTTTTGTTTGTTTTTTTCAGGGAAAATCAGGTTTTTTCCGATATCTAATTCACTGATCATGTAAATGTGCATTAACCTCCTGAGACCCAGTAAGTAGGGATGGGAATCGTTAAGAATTTAACGATTCCGATTCCATTATCGATATTGCTTATCGATCCGATTCCTTATCGATTCTCTTTGGGTGAGGGAATAAAAGAGTACAAACGGGTGTGTTTGCATTAACTGTCTTTTATATTTCCATCTCTAAACAGAAAATATACCATATACGGTATGTACAAATAATAATAACAGATGACGCTGGCCGGTTGCGGGGGGGGCTACAGTGAAAGTGAAACTAAAGACGCTTTACTAATTCCTCTATTGCCGCATTTCTACTACGTGGAACCAGTTTGACTCGGCTCGGCTCGTCTCCCGTTGTTGTGCACCTCATTTCCTTTCCCTTCTTACCTTCGGAAACTTGTATTTGAGGAGTTATGACGTTTGTTGCCCACACCGGAACTGGCCCAGCATTCACTCTGCCGCTGCATTCACAAGCGCCACTGAGTATCAAACACATGACATTCCTGTAAATGATTCACATGCTGTGGACAAATGTTTGAGGATATTAGAGGGATTCCACCCTTTTGAAGATAAGGACGCTTTGCAAGTGTTAGAAGTAAGTGGACCTGGTGTCGTCTTTTTAGACCGTTTATGGCTCAACACCATGTTGGCCACGATCTGACCAAAACAATGCAGCGTACGTGTGACGTCATCGTGCAAGCGCAACGAAGGCGGAATCGATAAGCAGAATCGTTAAGCAGGCAGGCAAACGATTCCAAGGAATCGAGCTACTGGGAACCGGTTCTCAAAAAGAACCGGTTCTCGATTCCCATCCCTACCAGTAAGCAAACATTTTTGCCATTTTGCATTAAATAATTGCCTTGATTGGAAACAGTATGATGCAACAGTTTTTTCAAATACATTTTTGTTTTGGTTTACATATATATTTATAATGTTCTTTTCAGTGGACTTTTAATTCTTTTAAGTAAAGCTGTGAAACTCTTGTCCATTACAGAGGACAAAAATACATTGCAGGGTCTCAGGAGGTTGAAGTTCAGATTAAAATACAGGATTATTATATCCGAAACAGACAAGGCTGAAGAAAAAGTGACTTTTTCTGTAAGATACATCATTAGCTGAACATAAAGCAAGTGTGTCCATCCACTGTCATTGATCCAACTCCATGGGTTTTACTGGTGAATCAATGTTGTAAAAGATGACGGTGTTTTCATGTTCACTACAGAGCTCCTGAACGTCCAAATGGGTCATATCTGATGACCATGAAAAGATTATAAACTGTATTCTACACCAACTATTTACAAGGATCAACAGGTATTAAACATTTTACATGACTAGATAGTTTTGTTTGCTAGTGGATGTTTGGGTCTTTATGGGTTATAAAGGCCTTTCCTAAAAAAATCCACAGCAGTAAAATGCAACACACACATTAATTCAGCAGTAGTCCAAAAACAATATAAGTAACAGTAAAAGACTAACAGGGGCCACTTTACCGCACAACTACTTTTACTAACTACCTATACTTTTCATGTTAACATTTTGTAAAATGTTAATGTTTACGACTGCAATTAGAAAATCTCTTCTTAGATACTCTTGGATATTTGCAACATTGATTGGAACCACATCATTAAGAAAAGGCAACAACACTATTAACTGGTCCGTAACAAGGCCATTAGTATTAGCCTACAAAATTAACATAGAAACACAAACACGCAAAGTTCAAGAAACTGCATCAATAATTAAACAAAGGATTCAAAGACAAAGGAGTTTGGGGAAAATGGAGAAAAAAAGAACAGTAATGTTTGCCTGCTGAAGTTGCTCCTGTGCCTTTGTTGAAGTACATACATCATTGCATTTTACACGGGATTATATACACTAGTCTGTGGTTCTTACACTCAAACATGCAGGGTGCATTCAAGTATGCATGAGCCTTACACAGACTCACCTGCTCTTACACTAGTAAATATGTACAAATATACTTCATCAAATTTGATGTTCTACATACACTCATCTGCTCTAATATACAGGGGTTGGACAAAATAATGGAAACACCTTAAAAAATCAACAAAATATAATTTAATATGGTGTAGGTCCGCCTTTTGCGGCAATTACAGCCTCAATTCTCCGAGGTATTGATTCATACAACTTGTGAATTGTTTCCAAAGGAATTTTAAGCCATTCTTCAGTTAGAATACCCTCCAACTCTTTTAGAGACGATGGCGGTGGAAATCGACGTCTTACTTGAATCTCTAAAACTGACCATAAATGCTCAATAATGTTGAGGTCTGGGGACTGTGCCGGCCATACGAGATGCTCAACTTCATTAGAATGTTCCTCATGCCATTCTTTAACAACTCTAGCTGTATGGATTGGGGCATTATCATCTTGAGGTGAAGGTGTTTCCATTATTTTGTCCAACCCCTGTACACATCTGCTTTTTAACCCATAAGGACCCAGTGTGACTTTTGTGGCAGTTCCCAAAGGAATTCATCTCTCTACTTAACCTTTCTTAAGCGATTTATCACTATTTATTATAATATTATCCTTTGAATTTAGCATTTTTTCCAGTGAAAATCATCTATTTTCCTATGTTTAATTGACTTATCGTAGATGTTCATAAAAGCTCAGAGTAAAGTCAAAGGTTATTGTATCAAAACAGAGAAAACTGAAAAAAAGGTGATGTTTTCGGTACAATATATTATTAACTGAACATAAACCCAGTGTGTCCATCCACTGTCATTGATCCAACTCCATGGGTTTTACTGGTGAATCAATGTTGTAGAAGATGACAGTGTTTCCACATTCACTACGGAGCCTCTGAACATCCAAATGGGTCATGTCTGATGACCATGAAAAGATGACAAACTGCATTTTACACCAATTATTTACATGTATTGATAGGATTAGTGGATCACCGTTTTAGATCAGTAGATGCTTTTGGTCAGCGATGGATGTTTGGGTTTTTATAGGTTAATGCAAACTCACTCTAACTATTGTTTACATGCAACAATGTACTCGCATGAATCACTTAGCTCACATATGGGCCTACCTAACTGTTTCAAATAAAGTGATATAACCATGATTTCTAAGAGATTTAAGCGTTATTGAACAGCATATAATGGATGGATGTGGATGTTGACCTGCTGTGGTTCTGAATCACACTGGCAAAATGATGGTTTTAGACTTTTCCTGTTCATTTCATGCCACTAGGACAGATCATTTATACACATACCATACCACAAATGAAGAAGAAGCGATTACTGCATTGAAAACTGGAGCATGTACATTAAAGTTGCTTTACGTTCACTTTTACGGTTTAGAAACAAAAAGTGCATATGGCAGATTTGAAATACAATAAAATAAAATATACAAAGCCTAGTGCTGAAAAATAGAGAGCTGGGTAAATTTTTTTCTGTATTTCAGTTTTTTTATGGACATGAACTTAAGATAAAACTCAATTCAAAAACAAATATAACTATGCGCAATGTAATGTATGTACAATGATAAATAATAGCAGAAAAACAGTACTCAAGTGGGTATAAATAACAAACACAATGTTCCACAAAATTTGATAAAATTAAGCATCACTTATGACTGGCAGTCACTGGAGAAATGAGTTCACAATTAATGCATTACGACAATCAAACAGGTTGTAATTTCAATTATTGTTGAGCTAGTAATGTCTCCTGAGGCACTAATCTCAACTTTAGTGTTTTTTATTATTTTTATGCCGAAAAAATTGAATTCATTTATCAAATTAATTCCTTCAGTCATGTCTTTTATCCAGTCATACCAAAAATAACTAACAATGCATGTAATAGAAGTAAAGCATCTCAAAACAACACAGATCCAGCAAGATGACGTGATTCAAGGAATCCAATGTCAAACACTGGAAAACTGAGTGGAAATACAGATGAAATAGGCTTATGTCTGTCCTGTTAGTGTCCTCCAGCTGTTTCTGTACAAGTGAATGGAGATCAATGTCCATGAAAAGTGTAGGGGGAGCTCAAATAATGATGTGATTATATAACAGTTGTTACAGGCCTGACTACAGAGTTTACAGAAGACTGTTATTGGAGGCTTTTATTCTACTTTACAGAGACTGTTTAGAGCAAGGGTGTCAAACATGGGGTCTGTGGCCATAACCTGCCCATCGAAAGGGTCCAATCTGGTCCATGGAATGAATTTTTGAGGTGAAGAAATTACACTAAAGATACAGTCAAGGGTGTAAAATTCATTTGATTTCAAGGGTCACACACATCCTTCCCCATTTGGCCTCAAGTGGGTCAGACCAGTAAAATAGCATAATAACCTAGAAATGATGACAACTCCAAATGTTTATCTTTGTAATAAAATAAAATTACAAAATGAAAATGTTGAGATTTGCAAAATATCCTTTAAAAACATGCAAATAATCTAAACAACCATGAACCACCTGAAATTTCCCAAGAAAAATAAGTGAAATTTTAACAACATTCTGCTTGTTACTAAAAGTCTTGTGCATTTGTATACCTACGGCGATCTGCAAGTTGTAACGTACATGTGCAAATGAGAAGCTGAGGCATAGTATTGTTAAAACTGCACTTTTACTTTTTCCATTTAAACAAGAAAAATATTTAGTTATGATTTTTAGGTTATTATGATATTGCTTTACCCAAATTGGGCTGTATGTGGCCTCTGAACTGAAATGAATTTGACCGCCCTGGTTTAGAGCGTGGACACTAACCTGTCCCAAAGTGCACTCCATAGATCCCAGGAAGTCAGCGTCACGGAGGCCGTTGTTCCCGGAGCTGATGTCGTGAAGTTCAAATCGAAGCCTTTGGACCTCCTCGAAGTAGTAATCCACCAGAAAGATTTTGGAGAAGACTGGGCTGCTGCTGCTCCGGATCACCTCTGTACGGTCCACCTGCGAACACAAACGAGCATGTGCACAGAAGCAGAGGGCATCCACACACTGCACACACAACAAACACGACAAACACAACACAGCTAATCAAACCTAATATTAACCCTTTCATGCATAGTGGTCACTACAGTGGACAGTTATTCTCCAGCTGTTCTCTTGTATATTCATAGGTTTTGTTGTTTTATTTGCATATCAGTCAACACAGTGGACGCCTATGCACCATCCCATACACTGACATTCATACTGTTAGTGGCCGGTTGATAGGTTTATTATTTTAGATTTTTTTTCCCTTTTTTTTTTTGTTTTTATTTATTTTTGGCTTCTGTTGGATTTTCTTCCCATTTTGTTTTATTGTTGCCACACCCCCTTTTGGGATATAATGAGGCTGATTGGCTCACACCTGTTTTGCCATATGCATTTGGGTTGCCACGCAGAGCAGGACTGTGCTGAACAAAGAAGTGAGGTGAGCAGAAAGAACATTTGAGTTTGATTTGTTTGACACATTATTTTGAACAAATATCAAGCGTGACAGTCATGTGGAATGGGTCGTTTTTTTTGTTGTTAAAACACAGATTGGTTCACATACCTGTTGTTATACACTGGATGAGTGAGGAGTTTGCACCCTTGGGAGGCGGAGCAAGGTATGTGTTAATTAATTGTAGTGGCATGTTTTGTTCTTTTGTTTATTCTTTTGTTTGAAATGTGTATTAAATTACAATTTTAATTATGAGCAATATGTCTTGTTTGTAATAATGTCTGTGCTTTTAACCCATAAAGACCCAGAGCTACTTTTGTGTCACTTTCCCTCTATTTAACCTTTATTAAGTGATTTATCACCAATTATTCTAATATCATCTGTATTTTCCATTTTTTCAGTGTAAATCCTGTATTTTTCCATATTTAATTCACCGATCATGTAGATGTTCATGAAAGCTCAGAGTAAATTCAAAGGTTATTTCATCAAAAAAGAGAAAACTGAAAAAACAAAAGTGACTTTTTTTTTGCCAATCTATCATTAACTAAACGTAAAAACAAGTGTGTCCATCCACTGTCATTTATCAAGTTACGTGGGTTTAAGTTTTTTTTCTTCAGTTTCATTCAGTTTGTGGCTTATTCTGTTCTTCTTGCTTATTACGTTTGTTAATTTTGTTCATTTTATTGATGACTTTGGATGTTTTAGTTTATTTTGTTGTTTATTTTCCTCCTTTTTACTTAATTTTTTCACATTTTGTACATTTTTTTATTCATTTCTGATTTAATCTATACATAAACCCAGTGTGTCCATCCACTGTCATTGATCCAACTCCATGGGTTTTACTAGAGAATCAATGTTGGAGAAGATGATGGTGTTTCCACGGTAACTACGGAGCCTCTGAATGTCCAAATATGGTCATATCTGATGACCATGAAAAGATGAAGAACTGTATTTTACACCAGTTATTGACATGGATTGATAGGATTAGTGGATCAACAGGTATTAAATGGTTTAGGTTAAAGGTGGATGTTGGGGTCTTTAAGGGATAAGAAAATGTAACCTAAGTAAACTTTGTACAATAACTTACGTACAAATGTTTGTGTTTTAGTTTCACGGTGCGTGATGATGAAATAAAGATTTGCACCAGTCGAACTCTACGCCGTTTTATTGATGCCAAGGGCTGCTACACATACCATACCAAATCTGATCTGCACTAACATGTTTGAGTCTAAATCAATTGCTTGTTGTTGTTATTAGACTGTAATTAACAGTTTTTCTTGAACAAAATAGTTTTGGTTTTTTTTGCATATTATCTCCATAAAGTGAATAATAACTAACATAATAGTATGTTAAAATGTAACAAAACATCAGATTAACAGTATTAAAAAAATATTTTATAGTTTTCACTCAGTATATCAGTAAATACATGTTTCTTTGCTTCAAAAATTAAATGCATGATGTCCAGCTGAGTGGATATTTTTGCAACTCCATGAAAAATAGGTTCATAAAAAATTCTTCAATTACATGGTTTTTTTTTTACATGCCTAAAGAGGAATAAAAACACTCAGGAAAATATCTTGATTAGGGTCAAAAAACGGTTTTCAAAATCTGACAGGATATTTTAGAGACAATTTGACCCACATTTTTACGTTTAAATTCATTTTTGCTTTAGTTGAACCATAAGGGATCATCCAAAACAAGGAGGTACTTTATAGTGAAATAAATGTTGGAATGGCAATCAATTAAAATTCGCTCTCTGACGAGACATTACTGTGTTTTGACCCATTAAGGTTCTTATAATTCATGCATGAAAGGGTTAATCTTATGCTATCACATAGTGGACAATGGCAACAGAAATATTCAGATGAAAATTGTCATGATTAATGTCACATTATTATTTCATCTCAAAACAAACCATCTAGTTTCTTTGTCTTTTTAATTGTTTTGCCGATTTTTGGTCCTGAGTGAAGGTTGAAAAAAAACAAAAAATAGATGGTTATTTTTTGTTTTAAATTACTCATAAAAGAGATAAAAAGAGAAAGATAAAAATGATCTTCAGAGACGCACAACGACAAAAAAAAGCAGATATTATAATTAAAATATATTAGATGAATCATTCAAGACTAATCTTCTCATATAGTGCTTGTTTTGTTAATTTTATTCACTTAGAATTAATGTTGCAAGAGCCAGTGTTCTCAAAATTCTCCAGAAAGTCTAATTGGGCTTTATATTCAACAGATGAAAACACCCTGTGGTTTTGAACTCTTCTTTATAGTCAGAACATGACAAACATTCAGTGAGGAGCAGAAAATCTGACAAATCTAGAAGCAGAGGTTTGTTCAACACCAAAATACATATGAGTTAAATTAAGATTGTAAACAAAATTAACCCCCCCAAAAAATTAATACCATAATGAATATAATTATAATCGTCTCAACACTTATCATAGTAATAATATTTTCACTTTATTGCCCAGCCCTACATAGAACTGTGGGGCATTTTATGTGGAACAAAAGCCTAGTGATGTGGAAAGGGTTAACAGTGTCACTTTAAAACAAGTGTGATGGTCTTCCAAAGTGGGCTAATGTATGACAGTTTCATTCAACATGTAAACACACAGTGCATTGATTGCGGATCTCAGCACCATTGAAGCAATTACCACAAGTAGCCATTACCAAATTGTTTACACTTCTCAGTCTGAGAGCTTGGGATATGGATTTTCCCCTGACGCTGAAAATCATGCAAGCTGTTTGACTACAAAGAGTTAGACCATTGATCTCACTTTTTTTTTTCTCTAACTACCCAACATAGAAAGCTATAGAATGCTAAAAGACAGCTATGTCACTGCTGCCAAAAAAAAAAAAAGAAAAAAAAAAAAGAAAAAAAAAAAAGAAAAACCCCTATCCGGCACTAGCAGGAATGACTGAGTCCCTTTTATTGCTGATAACCCTTTTGTACACAAAGCACACATTCAGTATCCACAAACGCACACAGATTTGGCCTTTTTCTGACACTTACCTCAATAAGCTGGCATCTCGTTAAAGCAAAAACAATCATGTCACACACATACATTATATGCACGGCCTCCCTCAACAATTATCCAATTAAGAGTATCTGAATCTGATGGGCAGCGATAACATTTATCCTTTTCCACATTCCCACAAAGGGGCTTATCTTAACACACACAATGTCTCTCTCTCTTTCTCTGCTTCACCCACACACACACGCACACATGCATACACACATGCACGCACACACACAAAGCTGCACAAAGTAGAGTCTCCAAAGGCAGAATAATGCTGCACTACTTTCTGAGCACTTGATCTTGAGGCCTTGTGAAAATATAATGTGCATGTGTGCAGTTCTATGGCAATGAAAAAACCAGCTTGGGTTTTAAACCAGTGAAATGAGGAGCTGACCTACAAAGTACAGACAGTTTGGACTGAAATTTGCGATGGCTTTGTGAGGTTTAAGATTAGGTGTAAGGGTTTGATTTTGATGTTTGTGCACGCATAGTACTGTACACGTCACACAGCAAATCCGCCAGTGTTGATTTTCCAGTGTTACTTGTATTTAACACCATTCAGAGTTAATATAACGTTTGATCCATAAAAACTAACACTCACAGAGTCAGCTTGTGTCTTTGATGGTGTCATTTTTCGGGGTACATTTACCAGGTGTTGAGGAGCATGATTGAACACCATAATGGGTGTGGATTTCTGGACAGAACAACAGAGAAGACCAGTGTGCTCATGGACGTCGTATAAGTACCATTTTACTTCTGAAACGAGGCTGTTTATTAGGCTGGAAGGAACTTTTCTGTCAGCTCTGTCAGTATCATAATGTGTATATTTCTGTTCAGACCAACTTACTAACCAGCTGCTAAAATTAGCTCTTGCTGCAAATTTAGAACGTCGAACAGGCTAATTTTAGCTCGACGGCTTCTTGCATTGTAGTCTTAGGTAATTCATACAATTCATACAAGAGTTGAGAGCAAAGCTATTGAACAAATAGTGCATGTCATGGTGCACTCCTGCGTTGCCACAGACCCCTCCCTCAGACTCATTATCAACGTCACCTGCTGGCACCTGTCACACCTGGAGCACATCTCCATTAGGAGCCCATAGAAGCGGCTCCTCTGCTCTGGTCTGGTGCCAGATCATTGCTGCTGTCACTGCTTCAGACCATAGACGTTCCATAGACGTTCATCCCATTTCACTTCAGAGCCATAACCCGGACTCTCACCATCCTGATCCTATCTTCCCGTGGACTCTGATGTTTTCCAACCCAGATTGTGTCTCATTCTCATGTATTGTTTAATGTTAATAAACCCATTTTCTCCCTTCAGCACCGTGCGTATGAGTTCAGTCTGTCACTCAGTCGTGACAGTAACTGGTTAAAACAGCAACAATGTTGAGCTGTTTCCTTTGTTTTTTTTTTGTTCAGGCACTTCCAAGCTACCTCATGTTTTGGGCAGTTTTGTAAAAGGTGGTTTTACAGGGTTTTAGGAGTGTTGTGCGCCTTGTCAAATTTTATGTGAAGCCCCCGTTAAAGAAAAATATATTTTTTTTTTTTTGCAGTACTTTTTGGAGTGATTATTGTACATGTGTGGTGGATAGTTAGACTTAACACTAACAGATTGTACATTTTTAACTCTAATAGTGTTAATCCCAGTGGACAATGTACACTTTATGAGTAGTATAGTAAACAATAGTTAAATTTGCATTTAACACCTCAGAATGTTACTTGAATACTGGTGCAGTGTTGAATAGTTAACTCTGTTGGTGTCACTAATTAATGAACTTTGAATACTAATCTAGTGTTCTTTTCATCTATTGTGGTGTTAATATTTTACACTTAAAGAGTTTGTCTGAACACTGTCATAGTGTTAATCATTTTAATACTTTCAAAAGTGTTAATTTAACACTTAACCGGTGGTTCCCATATAAACCCTGGCTTGGTGTTAATTTCAACTTTTAGGGTGTTAAATTTGCATTTCCAAATTTGCAGTGAATATGTGTGCATGTATGCGGCATCAATACCCATGACAACATGGGTCAAACCCTATGTTTCTATGCACAAAATATTTTAAGTTTTGACATTTTTATGAAGAAGTCTACATTTTTTCACAGCTAATGAAATTGAAGAGTCCACTGATATTACTGGTTACATGCAACAGTTCATAAACCAACTAAAACTAGGTTTTTCACTGGTGACTGACATTCCACTGTCCAAACACAGCGTTCCTCATTCCTTCCTTCAAGCACCTTCATGGAAAGGTCAGCGTCTTGATATTTGCTCTTATCTTAAAACCTCCTCCTACCTTCCTCTGTAATATTTAAAGGTAGGTATGTTTCTCCTCCTGTCTCTACTCCATCTGACTGTAAACAGCAGTCGTGTTTCTTAATCTGCAGGAAAAGCCACAAATGAGATGCATGTTCCAAATGTGCTGCGTGTTCACTTAACGAATCTTCATCAAACCTGAATAACATCGGCATTTCCCAAATGTCTTTGTCAGAAAAAGCTCCATTTGGCCTAATTTAGAATATCCAGACAGAATATGTTGTTTACACAACTCCTGGCAAAAAAATCTAGTCATATAGGAATCCTAGTGTACTATTCATGTGTGAGTAAATATGTGCAAAAACATTTGTACGTCTGATTGAAGGGCCACTGTAACACCGTATGTGTAAGGATGTGTATGCATGGGTGAGTATCAAAATATGTTAAATGAAGATGGTTCCCTCCACATACACTGGCACACTGAATTCAGGTGTTTTATAGCTATGAGGGGACTGGGCAACAAAATGATGATGTCTTTAGGATTCATTTTATTTACATTATCATCTAAGTTCACAAAATGCTTATGAGCTTTTACTTAACTTTACGTAATGTTAACATTTTGTTATAAAATTGTTTAAATGAGTGGTTCCCAACCTTTTTTGGCTCGTGACCCCATTTTAACATCACAAATTTCTGGCGACCCCAGGCATTCAAAACTGAGACTTTTTTTTTTTGTTAAAATTAGTTTGTTTATGATCATGTAATAGTTTGCTATACTATGTTGTAAATAAACATTAATTTCAGACAACATTTGGTCTATATAATATATATTATTATGGACGGAGGCAGAAAAGCCAGGTGTAGATTACTGCACAAAGTGAGAATTTTATTTAATTTTCCTTGGTCAGGATATGTACAGTCAGTCCAGCTTGGATTTCCAAAGCTGACAATTAATACTGAACAAACAATAACTCAAACTATGAATTATATATATATATATATATATATATATATATATATATATATATATATATATATATATATATATATATATATACAAGAGCTGCAGCATCTCAAACCGACCACAGTGAACATTTGACAGATAAACAGAATCACAGTGCTTCAGTTTCAGCTTCAGTTTGTCATGTCTTTTTTGGATTGTGATTGTCTCTCTGAACTCACCATATATTTTTTATCAGTAAGTTTTTTTAAATTTATTTTTATCAATTACTAGAAAATTCAGGTGACCCCACGTGGGGTCCCGACCCCAAGGTTGAAAAACACTGGTTTAAATGTTCTACTTCTAGATTTCTGAAATATCCAACTAACCATCTTGTTTCTTCACTTCTCTCTCAGGAATAAAAAATCAGCTTTTAGATTTAAAAAAGAGGCGTCAAACATGTGGCCTGGGTTGCCAAATCCAGCCCACCAACAGGTCCGTTCTGGCCCATGGGATGAATTTGTGAAATGCAAAAATTACACTAAGATATCAACAATCATTTTAGTTCGGGTTCCACATACAGGACCAGTAAAATACTATCATAATAACCTATAAATACTCATAACTCACAATTTTTCTCTTTGTAAATGTAAACATTTTCATGTAATTTTACTGTATTTACACTAAAACAAACTATCATTTCACAAAAAGAAAACGTCAATACCTAAACCAATATGAACAACCTGAAATGTCTTAAGAGAAGTGCAATTTTAATAACATTGTGCTGTTTTGTGTATTTGTAGATCAACTGTGATCTGTAAGTTGTAATGCACATGTGTAAATGATAAACTGAGACATAATATTGTCAAAATTGCACTTATTTTTTCTTCAGAAATTTCAGTTTGTTCTTGTTATTCATGTTGTTTTAAAGGATAGTTTATAGATGGAAATATTTTGATCATGTAAATTTTTTTTTTCAATTTAAAACATAAGTAAAGTTTGGAGTTGACATTATTTATATATTATTATGTTATTATTTTACTGGTCCCACACCACTTCAGATCAAATTTGGCTTAATGTGGCCCCTGAACTAAAATGACTTTGAGACCTCTGACTTAAAATAAATATTGATTTGACATTTACTCACAAAGCCTTACATGAACATTTTCATTGGGACAATATTTCAAATCAACAGTAATAGGAAGTTCTACAAGCTGTAGACGTGATGTGTCCCAATATTTTCATCCATTAAATGCACATCTGTCCTTCTCACATGCCTGACTTTGTTTTTTTTTTGCTGTGGTATAACATTGTTCAGCTGATACCTGTGCTGCTGCTGCTGCCACTACACTTCATTGGAGCAAGGTTGTTTCCTTAAGTAGGAAATTCCATTTGAAGTACTTGAGTCTTTGAACCAAAAATACAAAAAGTCTAACACTTACATGCACGAAACAAGACCCGTTTCCATTTCCTATTAAGTGGCAAACAATATATTCTCAGAGTTTGCAGAGCTTTGTGTCAGGAAAAGTCTAACTCTCATTTTTCAGAACAAATAATTGGGGTCAACACCTTGTTTTAGATTTCTAAGAACCAGGACAAATTTCCCTTTCAGGACGATAAAGCATTTGGATTGAATAATACAAATCGTTCATCAGTCCTCAGCGGCTCTGTTTTTGCCGTTTGCAACAATTAGCATTTATATTTTAAGAGCCAAACATAACCTACAAATGAGTGTGAGAAACGATACAATCACACCTCTGCATGATACTCAGGTCCTTGATTAAACACAGTCATTTAGTCAGACATGCATTCAAATAAGGTGCTTCAATAATTTCAAGTGCTCTGCAATGACTTTTAAAAGCCACTGTGGTTGAATGGAACTCATGAAGTGAAAAGTAAATGCACAGAAGTTAAATTCCCAGTATGACGAGTACATCACTGGGTCATGGGCAAACACTGTGTGGTAAGAAAATACATGCTTTCTTTTACTCAGACTAGCCCTGAAGCAGAAAAAAAGTACCTTTAACAAACCTCGCAAAGATATTTTTATGGACTGAGACATTTCTTGGACTTCAAAGATAACCCCAGCAGCTCTTGTTCCAAATCTCTTACAGCGGGTCAGTAAATGTTATGTTCAGAGATGTTTCAGAACAATATAAAAACCCCTGCTGCTTGCAATTACACCCTCATTTTCTGCTTATGAGAGTCTCTCTAAAGCTGAGATCCACCTACGCATACCGTGCCCCTGCTTTCACCCTCATGAAGATTACAGTACCTCAAACCACTGCCCGTGAGACTGCATCTTTAGCACGACGCAGGGGTCGGGTTTGGAGAGGGCGTCGCGGTCTGAGATTCCTCTGCAGGCCACTCTCAGCTCCACTTTGGTCAGACATGGAGAACTGATGAAGCCCAGCGTGGCCTCAGCCGACTCGTAGATGTTACTCATGCTGAACACACAATCACACACTGAAAGAGAGAGAGAGAGAGAGATGGTGATAGATAGATTAGATAGATAGATAGATAGATAGATAGATAGATAGATAGATAGATAGATAGATAGATAGATAGATAGATAGATAGATAGATAGATAGATAGATAGATAGATAGATAGATAGATAGATAGATAGATAGATAGATAGATAGATAGAGTTTTCCTGTGAAGTAAAAAAAAAAAACATGCACTGCAGTTCATTTAAACTGTTGTTTGCATAGGCTTGAGCAGATGCAGTGGCCCTGACTAAGCAGACAGGATTCAGACTGTTCAAGGTCAGGTCTCTGAAGCCACTGAATATCAGACAAGGTCCCAAAATATACACAAATACACATGAAACTGTACAGGACACAAGTACACAAATACACATGCATATGGATTTTTGCTTTTACTGTACACGTTAGTACATGCAGTTAGAATCTGTACACGTATGCAGATTTCCACATGACATGATATATACTGTACACACACACACACACACACACACAGATGTACACATACACAAACGCTGAACTCTGCTGACTAACTGAAACAGATCACTGGGCTTCTCCTCACGTTTCCACAGAGTGTATAGCTTTCATAGCCCACAAATAGAATACTGCCAGCCACTTTAACATGGTGCTACAGAGGTTTTTCCACATGAAAATGAGACTCTAAAGGACTTTTATTCACCCGCACATTTTACAGTAAAGCTGCCAGTTTGACAAATCCCACAACAAAGTGAAAAAAAAAAAAAAAGCAGTAAAAGATCTTTTTACGTGCTTTGCATTTGCTCAAGGCGACTCTACTTAAAGCTCCTGTACACCATAACACACTTATTACCAGCAGGGTAACACACAGGTGGGATGCATTTCTATACTGTAGCAGTGGTGAATATCAAATAGTGCATACATGACAATTAATGAGTTACTGAGGATGACACCCTCGATCCATCATCCACCCACTCAGGTGTTTTTAATTATTTTGCCCGGTGAGGTGACGTGTCGGTGTGTGTGGGCCTGTGCACACTCAGTTTGACTGACGTCTTCCTCACTTTGTTTCTGTTCTTGTCACACCTATTTTGGCAGCACAAAGTACAGTGTTATTGTTACTGTTACGTGTGTGTGCTTTTTTAATGAATACTCTTGTCATTTTTTCCAGAACAGTTTGAACTTCTCAAATCGAAAATTTGCTGATAACACAAGCGTGGGAGTGCAGGGCTTTTAAAGTAAACAAACAGAATAACTAACTTTGTACCTTCATCAGTAACACTTCCCACTTACATGTGCTATTCCCTTACATTTTCTGGCTCTTGATCTAATTGACACCCCCTGAAAGCAGAACATATTACTATTACACACGAAGCACCACTGTGAATGTATAATTAATCTTAAAATCAATTTTCCCAGCCCATAATGTACATGGAGCATTGAGTCTGAATCCTTGGGAATCCTCATGTCCAGTTAGTCCAAACTAAAGGATAACCGCGGGTCTGGTGGATGGTACAAACTGAATATTAATGCAGCGGTCTAGTAGTATCATCCTTAGGGAGCTCAGCTCTTAGAACTGGGTCTGACTCTGACCTGAATGTCTCTCTCTCTCCTCTGTCTTCCATAATTCATGCTCTATGTGTGTGTTGGATGGTGGTGATTATTTTTAGCTAAGTACGCTGAATGGGCTGTATACAGGCAAACTGGAGAGCAGGTGTACAACATACAGCAGACTTGTGTGTGGGTGGTGTGTAGTTAGTGCGCTTCTGTGTGCCCCCCCCAAGTGTGATGGTACCTTATTGCGTGTGTGTGTGTGTGTGTGCGTGCGTGCGTGTGTGTGTGCAGGAAGCAGCAGATGCCTGTCTGTTCCGGTTGACAGCAGATGACACTGATAGTGACGGGGGATGTGGAAGATTTCTCCAGCTTGAGCTACTGTGAAACAGCTATGTGCAGAACCCATCTTTACAGCGCGCCTTTGGATCAGCTGTCACATGTGTTGCACGCTGCCAGAGGTGACAGTGAATCTGGATATTACGCTTTGTCACAGGGTGTTGTAATATGTTCATCGGGGGGAAATTCTAATAGCTGTTTAGTTAAACAGCGTTAAATCTAGTTAATTAATCAGGTTTATTTTTAACCATCATAAAGGGTAAACATGCTGATTTTCCTGAATCTTAAAAAACCTTTTAACTTTTGATTGATTCACAAAGTAGGAAAAGTTATATCTTGTTTTTCTCTTTGTTTAAAACAGGAGTTGGGTTTACTCTAGGCCAGGGGTGTCAAACTCATTTCAGTTCGGGGGCCAAATCCTCCCAATATGATCTGAAGTGTGCCGGACCAGTAAAATAATAACATAATAATATATAAATAATACCAACTCCAAACATTTCAATGTGTTTTATAGTGAAAAAAGTAAAATTACATTATGGAAACATTTACATCTATAAACTGTCTTTTTAAAAATGTGAATAACATGAACAACCATGAAAAAACTGAAATTTATTAAGAAAAATAAGTGCAGTTTTAACTCTATTCTGCCTCTGCTTATCATTTGTAAATGTGCATTACAACTTACAGATCACAATGGATCTGTAAATACACAAAATATTTTAGTAAATGGCAGATATTAGGAAAATTGCACCTACTTCTTTTAGGACATTTCTAGTTTTTCATATTTTTTGTGAAAGGCTGGTTTATAAATTTTACACATTTTCAAGGAATTTCACTTTTTTCTGCTAAAACAGAGGAAAAATTTGGAATTGTCATTATTTGTAGGTTTTTATGATAGTATTTTACTGACCTGACCCACTTGAGACTAAAGTAGGGCTTTATATGTCCCTAAAGGAAAAGGATTGACTGTTAATATCTTGAGTGTAATTTCTGCATTTCACAAATTCATCCTACATGCCGGATTGAACCCTTTGGTGGGCCGGATTTTGCCCCCAGGCCGCATGTTTGACACCTATGCTCTAGGCCAACTTAGAACAAAACACGCTACATCGGCAAGAGCTCAGAGTTAATACATCGCTCTATACTGCCACAGAATCATGCCGCTACAGACCTACTTTTCTGTCATTTTGGACTGAAAGTGCTTCTCAGAAAGCACCACAGTTTCATCTTTTTTCCTCTAATCTCTTTATCAATACACATTTCTACTGTTTGAGCACTTATATTGATCAAAAGTGAAACTGATTTTTTTTTTTTTTTCTTTTTTCTCAACACAAGTGCATAGCAGCAGAGCTCTATCTCCACCATGTTGGACTGGACTGAAAACTGTTAAGAAAACACTAGAGTTTCACTTTTGTGCTTCTACACACCAAGTCAGATCTAAGACCTTTGTAACCATGGTAACAGTCAATTAACCTAACCTATGGCTCCTGTGACAAAAATGAGGACACCTGAACATATAGCAGTTGTCAGTGGTTGCTTTGTTTGTTGGTCAATAATCATATGAAAGCAGAAGAAGAGTATAAGAGTGTTGGCCTTCAGGGGAGGTTTACGTTCTCCGAGTGCCCTTCTGGTTTAGATATTGTGGAGGACTGCAAATAGCACACAATAAATTATCTGAGCCCCTATTCTGACACATTTTATTTCCCTCTAGTGTACAAATATATTGACTTGTGATCAAATAAGACATGACAGATATTTGACAATAAATATGTCTGCAGAAAACAATAAATGTGTACATTACAAAGTACTACTGACATTTGAAACTGTGCTCGAAAACAGCAGATTGAGAGGCTGATTGCTTTGGAACTAAGTGGCATGTGTGCCCTGAAATTGGTGCGTAAATCAAAATAATACCCTAACAAAAAAAGACAATCGCAGTGATTGATTGTCAAGTGATGTAAGACATGTTGAAATCATTCCAAGGCTACTTGTTGTCATCTCTTCTCCACAAAGAGGGAATCAATCTGGATTCTTTGCTGCGTATGAACACAGATGTAGTTATGTGTATATCCATTCACCTTGAGATATGCACGTGCACAGTGACAGTGACAGATGTGACATTAATGATGTTGCCACGGGAAGGTCCGTGACACTCACTCACACTGTAATTGCTCCTCACATATTGATTATTAGACAAAGAGAAGCAACATCACCACCCAGCTACAGTGAAGGCAGTTAAGGAGCAATGGGGCATGTTATGCAACTCTGTGTGGGATATTAGTCCTGACAGGTGACAGCGACATGCACAGTTAAATGGATGGACGCATAAGAGCAGGTCTGGATCTGAGAAAAGAAACAGAGCAGTGTCAGAAGTGAAGCAGTCTGGTGTTGTGAACTGGCAGTGCTATTAGAGCTGCCAGAGAGAGGGAACCAGTGAGAGTGAGGAGGACAGAGGTTGTGAGAGGGGGGATTAGAGAGATGGGGTGAGAGGAAAAGCTGGAGGAAGGCTGGCAAATGAGAGTGAGCGAAACAGAGGGGAGAGGGGGCTGGAGGATAGAGGATAGAGGATGGAGCACATCTTCTGAGAGGGCTTATCTTGTCTTGTACCACCTAAACTGAATACACTTAAAACAAGGTCTTTCAAAGAGTATCCTAGAAAGGTGTTTGCAATATTCTTCTCCAACAAACACTCAAGTCCTTATAGACTTCTGCAGAATAAAACTGTTATGACTGATAAAAAAAAAAAAAAAAAAAAAAAGGTACAGTTGTCCATAGAATTAAGACAAGTCATGATGTGCATTTGAAGCTTTTTTCCTACTGCTGCACCAGGCTGCAAAATCTAAGTCCATCGTAGCCTGTATTATTTATTATATGCACTTATATGACAACAGAAAACAATTTCCTGAGAAAATAACAGAAATAGTCCTCATGGTAAGGCATGCACTGTCCCACTGCTCCCATCATCTCCTGCACACACAAACTCACCTCAACGACCTGGAGAAAAGATCCGAGCGGAGCCGAACAACTTCACCGCCGTTTACTTGACAATCACGGATACCTCACCGCCACCGGACCCATCTCCCTTTTCCCTCACTCTCTTTGTCTCTATGTTTCCTCAGTCCCCCCTCCACTGCAGAGCTCGGCTGCTTTAGGCGCTGACAGCACAGAGCTGAATTGGAATTCCCAGTGGGTGAGCTCGGTCCGGATGCGCTCCGTGCGCCTGGCTTTACTCTGGATGAAAGATGGGGAGGAGGAGGACGGTGCGCCACTTAACTGGAGTTTGTAATCCTCTGACTCCATCGGGGGCCGCAGAGAGCGCACCGTACCCAGGGACCTGCGGCACCGACGCGCAGTGTGTCAGCGCCATCTAGTGGTTATTCCTGTGAACTGCACCCACAAGGCTTTTCATGGGGGTCTCGGTGTTGATTGGCCGAGATACGCTTGAGTCGTTTTATTAGAAGCGGTGGCACACACCTGAGACCACTTTGCAGTTAATTTAAAGTTCACGCACAGACCATCAGATTCTCCGATTAATTTAAGACTTTTTTTTTTTTTTTTTGCAGTATCAGTGAAGCAGTGCGGATTCTGAAATAAGAAAAACCATGTAATAATATATGTAGCCTGCTTTTAGTGTGTCATGTAAGATTAAAATTAAATTACACATAAGGGTTGAAGAAAAAGCAGACACAAATTTCTGAAAGAGAAGAGAAAGACCAAATATACCGCAGTTACACTTTTTTCATCTAGCTATTATTTGCATGAATGAATTATGAAAACCTTAGTCAAAAACTTTTTCTTGAGTGTTTTTATTCCTCCTTAGGCATGAAAAAAACAATGTGATCAAGTTTTTTTTTTCTTTTCATGGAGTTACATAATGTCCATGTACTTAATTTTGAAGTAAAGAAACATGTTTACAACCCAATATCAGAAAGTGAGATGAAAACAATGAAATAAAAACATTTTAATGCTGCTAATCTGATGTTTTCTCACATTTTAACATATTCTAATGCTAGTTATTACTCACTTCATGGAGATAATATGCAAAACAAAAAAAAAAAAAACTTTTTGTCTAACAAATAATTGATTTACACTAAAACATGTCACTGCAGATCAGGTTTATCAAGAACAGCAAAGTTACAGTAATGGTCTGAATTGCAGTGTTTGGGATGGTGCATAAGTTTCCACTGTGTTGGCTGATATGGAACTAAAACAAAAAATCCATGAGTATACAAAAGAACAGCTGTAGAATAACTGTCCACTGTAGTGACCACTATGCATGAAAGGGTTAATGTTCATTTTTATTCATGTAGCCTATATTTCTCTTACTTATCATAGTGATAACATTTGTCTGGTACATATTGTACATATTACTTCTTCTAAGTTCTAATTGTGTTTTAACAGTGTTTTAACCCTTTCATACATGAAATTATGAGAACATTAATCAAGATTTTTTTTTTTTTTCTTGAGTGTTTATATTCCTCTTTAGGCATTAAAAAAACAATGCGATTGAATTTTTTGTAGAGCTGCAAAAATGGCCACTAAGCTGGACACCATGTGTTTAATTTATGAAGCAAAGAAACATGTATTTACTGATATACTGTGCAAAAACTATAAAATAAAAACATTTTAATGCTGTTAATCTGATGTTTTCTCACATTTTAACATATTCTAGTAGTCATTACTTACTTCATGGAGATAAAATACAAAGAAAAAACGACAAAATTTTTGTTGTTAATTACAGTCTAATAACAATAACAAGGAATTCATTTACAGTCAAACATGTTAGATCAGGTTTATCAAGAACAGCAAGTTACAGTGATGTTATCAAATGCAGTGTATGGGTTGATGTATTATGTGATGTTGGCTGACATGGAACTAAAACAACAAAATCCATGAATATACAAAAGAACAGCTGTAGAATAACTGTCCACTGTAATGACCACTATGCATGAAAGGGTTATTATGTATATTTAATGTATATTTAGGTATATATATTAAAACACACACACACACACAAACACACATAGGCTATATATAAGGTATTCTGAATCTGAATGCGTTGACTTCACATTTCTTGGAGCTACAGTATGTAGGCTACAGTACAGTAACAACAACCTGTATTTATTTATTTATTTATTTATTTATTTATTTATTTATTATTTATGCACACATTCATAAGACCATTATTTTACTGCGCTCCACACTTTTAATTCAATGAGGCTGCATGATTATAAATAGGCTACAACAGAGTGCATACCAGGGACCAGTGTTCTCAGTCAGTGTGTTGTACAGCTCCAGTAACTGGGCCATAATCTCTACACAACTACTTGCCTTTATTGGTGCTTCAGAATTCCGACAGTGGTTGATCCTAGACTCAGGCATGATGCCATATGCACCAGTCAAGGCCCTGGTTCAAGAAGCCACTAATCTAAGAGGATATTTAGTCTGGATTTGTGCGCCTGTGAAACACCAGGATAATAGCAAAATATTTTATAGGTTAATAAGGTATAAAATGAGATCAGATCATGCATACGACTCTCATTCATCCATTCATAACTCATATATCCCAATTATAAACCTATTCATTTGGCTAATAAACAAATTTTCCCTTATTCTTCTATATTTATTTGGATGTGATTGTGCATCTGTGAAACACCAGGATAATAGCAAAAATATTTTATAGGTTAATAAGGTATAAAATGAGATCAGATCATGCATACGACTCTCATTCATCCATCCATAACTCATATATCCCAATTATAAACCTACTGGTTTGGATAAAAAACACATTTTCACGCCTTTTTCTATGTTTATTTGACTGTGATTTGTGCATCTGTGAAACACCAGGATAATAGCAAAAATATTTTATAGGTTAATAAGGTATAAAATGAGATCAGATCATGCATACGACTCTCATTCATCCATCCATAACTCATATATCCCAATTATAAACCTACTGGTTTGGATGAAAAACACATTTTCACTCATTTTTATATATTTATTTGGATGTGATTTGTGCATCTGTGAAACACCAGGATAATAGCAAAAATATTTTATAGATTAATAAGGTATAAAATGAGATCAGATCATGCATACGACTCTCGTTCATCCATCCATAACTCATATATCTCAATTATAAACCTATTCATTTGGCAAATAAACACATTTTCACTCCTTTTTCTATATTTATTTGGATGTGATTTGTGCATCTGTGAAACACCAGGATATAGCAAAAATATTTTATAGATTAATAAGGTATAAAATGAGATCAGATCATGCATACGACTCTCATTCATCCATCCATAACTCATATATCCCAATTATTAACCTACTGGTTTGGCTAAAAAACACATTTTCACTCATTTTTATATATTTATTTGGATGTGATTTGTGCATCTGTGAAACACCAGGATAATAGCAAAATATTTTATAGGTTAATAAGGTATAAATGAGATCAGATCATGCATACGACTCTCATTCATCCATCCATAACTCATATATCCCAATTATAAACCTATTCATTTGGCTAATAAACACATTTTCCTTTATTCTTCTATATTTATTTGGATGTGATTGTGCATCTGTGAAACACCAGGATAATAGCAAAATATTTTATAGGTTAATAAGGTATAAAATGAGATCAGATCATGCATACGACTCTCATTCATCCATTCATAACTCATATATCCCAATTATAAACCTATTCATTTGGCTAATAAACACATTTTCCCTTATTCTTCTATATTTATTTGGATGTGATTTGTGCGCCTGTGAAACACCAGGATATAGCAAAAATATTTTATAGATTAATAAGGTATAAAATGAGATCAGATCATGCATACGACTCTCATTCATCCATCCATAACTCATTTATCCCAATTATAAACCTATTCATTTGGCTAATAAACACATTTTCCCTTATTCTTCTGTATTTATTTGGATGTGATTTGTGCGCCTGTGAAACACCAGGATATAGCAAAAATATTTTATAGATTAATAAGGTATAAAATGAGATCAGATCATGCATACGACTCTCATTCATCCATCCATAACTCATATATCCCAATTATAAACCTACTGGTTTGGATAAAGAACACATTTTCACTCCTTTTTCTATGTTTATTTGACTGTGATTTGTGCATCTGTGAAACACCAGGATAATAGCAAAATATTTTATAGGTTAATAAGGTATAAATGAGATCAGATCATGCATACGACTCTCATTCATCCATCCATAACTCATATATCCCAATTATAAACCTATTCATTTGGCTAATAAACACATTTTCCTTTATTTTTCTATATTTATTTGGATGTGATTGTGCATCTGTGAAACACCAGGATAATAGCAAAATATTTTATAGGTTAATAAGGTATAAAATGAGATCAGATCATGCATACGACTCTCATTCATCCATTCATAACTCATATATCCCAATTATAAACCTATTCATTTGGCTAATAAACACATTTTCCCTTATTCTTCTATATTTATTTGGATGTGATTGTGCATCTGTGAAACACCAGGATAATAGCAAAAATATTTTATAGGTTAATAAGGTATAAAATGAGATCAGATCATGCATACGACTCTCATTCATCCATCCATAACTCATATATCCCAAATATAAACCTACTGGTTTGGATAAAAAACACATTTTCACTCATTTTTATATATTTATTTGGATGTGATTTGTGCATCTGTGAAACACCAGGATAATAGCAAAAATATTTTATAGATTAATAAGGTATAAAATGAGATCAGATCATGCATACGACTCTCATTCATCCATCCATAACTCATATATCTCAATTATAAACCTATTCATTTGGCAAATAAACACATTTTCACTCCTTTTTCTATATTTATTTGGATGTGATTTGTGCATCTGTGAAACACCAGGATAATAGCAAAATATTTTATAGGTTAATAAGGTATAAAATGAGATCAGATCATGCATACGACTCTCATTCATCCATCCATAACTCATATATCCCAATTATAAACCTATTCATTTGGCTAATAAACACATTTTCCTTTATTCTTCTATATTTATTTGGATGTGATTGTGCATCTGTGAAACACCAGGATAATAGCAAAAATATTTTATAGGTTAATAAGGTATAAAATGAGATCAGATCATGCATACGACTCTCATTCAGCCATCCATAACTCATATATCCCAATTATAAACCTATTCATTTGGCTAATAAACACATTTTCCCTTATTCTTCTGTATTTATTTGGATGTGATTTGTGCGCCTGTGAAACACCAGGATAATAGCAAAATATTTTATAGGTTAATAAGGTATAAAATGAGATCAGATCATGCATACGACTCTCATTCATCCATCCATAACTCATATATCTCAATTATAAACCTATTCATTTGGCTAATAAACACATTTTCACTCCTTTTTCTATATTTATTTGGATGTGATTTGTGCGCCTGTGAAACACCAGGATATAGCAAAAATATTTTATAGATTAATAAGGTATAAAATGAGATCAGATCATGCATACGACTCTCATTCATCCATCCATAACTCATTTATCCCAATTATAAACCTATTCATTTGGCTAATAAACACATTTTCCCTTATTCTTCTGTATTTATTTGGATGTGATTTGTGCGCCTGTGAAACACCAGGATATAGCAAAAATATTTTATAGATTAATAAGGTATAAAATGAGATCAGATCATGCATACGACTCTCATTCATCCATCCATAACTCATATATCCCAATTATAAACCTACTGGTTTGGCTAATAAACACATTTTCACTCCTTTTTCTATATTTATTTGAATGTGATTTGTGCATCTGTGAAACACCAGGATAATAGCAAAAATATTTTATAGGTTAATAAGGTATAAAATGAGATCAGATCATGTATACGACTCTCATTCATCCATCCATAACTCATATATCCCAATTATAAACCTATTCATTTGGCTGATAAACACATTTTCCTTTATTCTTCTATATTTATTTGGATGTGATTGTGCATCTGTGAAACACCAGGATAATAGCAAAAATATTTTATAGGTTAATAAGGTATAAAATGAGATCAGATCATGCATACGACTCTCATTCATCCATCCATAACTCATATATCCCAATTATAAACCTATTCATTTGGCTAATAAACACATTTTCCCTTATTCTTCTATATTTATTTGAATGTGATTTGTGCATCTGTGAAACACCAGGATAATAGCAAAATATTTTATAGGTTAATAAGGTATAAATGAGATCAGATCATGCATACGACTCTCATTCATCCATCCATAACTCATATATCCCAAATATAAACCTACTGGTTTGGATAAAAAACACATTTTCACTCATTTTTATATATTTATTTGGATGTGATTTGTGCATCTGTGAAACACCAGGATAATAGCAAAATATTTTATAGGTTAATAAGGTATAAAATGAGATCAGATCATGCATACAACTCTCATTCATCCATCCATAACTCATATATCCCAATTATAAACCTATTCATTTGGCAAATAAACACATTTTCCCTTATTCTTCTATATTTATTTGGATGTGATTGTGCATCTGTGAAACACCAGGATAATAGCAAAAATGTTTTATAGGTTAATAAGGTATAAAATGAGATCAGATCATGTATACGACTCTCGTTCATCCATCCATAACTCATATATCCCAATTATAAACCTACTGGCTTGGCTAATAAACACATTTTCACTCCTTTTTCTATATTTATTTGAATGTGATTTGTGCATCTGTGAAACACCAGGATAATAGCAAAAATATTTTATAGACTAATAAGGTATAAAATGAGATCAGATCATGCATACGACTCATTTATCCATCCATAACTCATATATCCCACTTATAAACCTACTGGTTTGGCTAATAAACACCTTTTCCCTTATTCTTCTGTATTTATTTGGATGTGATTGCTCCTTCACTGTAGTCTGTTTGTTCCTGCAGACTCCAGGACTTGCAGTTGATGCACAGTCCAGATGTGACCCTTTGCTGATGAGCTCATCTCATGTCTGGGGTGGATGGACCTCAGCTTTGTGCGGGCGGACCACGCCCCGGTCCCGGCGTGCTGTGCTGTTCCGTGCTGTGCTGTGCATCAGGCTATGTTAGCGCAGAGCTACTACATCCGGGCGATCTGCTCGGTTTTACCAGCCCTGCGAAGATGGCGACTTCAGGGAGGAGTGCATTATTATCCTCCACCTCAGCTGGACCTAAGAACACACTGGAGAACTCCAACCCAGAGGAGGATGACGGCCAGAACTTATGGTGAGCGACAAGTGTTCCATAATGCTTGGACACAGTGGGCTTAGTGGGTTTAGGGTGGGCGCACAGGGTTCATTGTGCAGGGATGAGGATGGTTTGACAGCTAGCCTGATGCTAACGAGGCTAGCTAGCATCAGCACCAGACAGCCTGTTCACTGGTGACACAGCCGCACTAGCTCGCCTTTAGCTTCTCGCTGTCAGCCGTTAAATGAATGAACCACAGGCGTTTGCGTGGGTTTTAACGTGGACTGTTATGTTCGCAGGTCGACCATCCTGAGTGAAGTGTCCACCCATTCAAGATCAAAGCTACCGTCTGGGAAAAATGTCCTGGTCATGGGTGGGTATCTGGTGTTTGTGTGCAGACAGTTGCCATGCTAGCCAGTAGTCATCGTTAGCTTGATTAGCTCTGAAGCTGCTGGTCATCTCGTCTCGGTAGAGCACAGCTAGCTAGGTGATGCTTTGTGTTCAAGGCTGGTTGCGATTGCTAACAGAGATGAACAGGTGTATTTATTTTCTGGACGTCCACACTGGCTCACGAACACACGCAGACACACAACACACAGCCTCATTGTCTTCTAGTAGAGAGTGGACTAGCATAAATACACTGCAAGTCATTCTAGCATTTAGTGATGCTAACAGCAGCCACAGAGAGAGAGGATGCTGAGGACGAGGTGTGTGTGTGTGTGTGTGTGTGTGTAGACAGGGCCACGGGGCTGTAGAGGACCAGAGAGGGTGCCTCCTGCCCCCGCCACACACACTGTTTACACATCCACCTGGGATTATCCACACACACACCAACTCATCCCAGTTCATCAACGAGGTGGTTCCTGGTGCCTAGTGGAGCTGGAAAACCATTTGTGATGCTTCCCATCACAACATCAGCAGTTCATGATGCATGGAGTCCCCCTGTCGGCACAAGATAATATGACATACACAAAAGCAATGACAGGAATAATGCTGTCAGCCTGAATTTACCCCATATGCCAGAACAAATGGACATGCACTGTCAATGTCAGAGATGTACTAATACTGTCATAGTGAGCTGCAAGGGTGAAGTACTTGTACTTTACTTCAGTATTTTTATATTGCGTAGCTCAGAGATGTACTCTACTACATCAGATGGAAATACTTTTTAGAGGGAATGTACTTTTTACTCTTATTACATTCACCTGACAGCTTTCTAAGCACCAAGCTATAGTATAGGATTTTTTTCTGGAAATGTACTGCATATGAAAATAACATACGGTATGATGAATAATTATACGTTTATATAGAGGTTTGGATGGAGCATCTAGTCTGTTTAAGGACTCGTATAAGCCAAAATCATGTAAAGTCAATCTAAAGATCATCTGACGTATCTAAAATGATGCTTCACAGACATAATGATTGCAGATGCAGAGAACTTAAGCAAACCTTGCTTTTAAGCTTTTGTGGGGTTTTTTGAATGCTTTTTTGGGATTTGCATATAAAAATATGATGATGAAATTGGTCTAAAAATGATACCCCCCCGATCACCACCAAAATTTAATCATTTGTTCCTTGTGCCAGAATCAACATTTCCTGAAATTTTCATCCAAATCCATCCATAACTTTTTGAGTTATCTTGCACACAGACAGACAGACAGACAGACAGACCAATGCCGGCAAAAACATAACCCCCTTGGCGGAGGTAATAACTCCATAACTATGAACTTAAGTCTTTAACAAATTTGGAAGAAATGCTAGAACCCAAAACAGCACCTAAGCTTCTCAAAACTAAAGGGAGAGTCAACCTACAATCAAATATCACGAGGAAGTAACTCAGCTTAAAGGGCTTTCACTCCTTACAGTTAGACCCACTGTCAGTACTGGGTGATATTTACTTAGTAGCGACAGTGTATTTGTTCCACAAGTGGAATCTCAGCAGTGCTGTACTTAGGTACATATTTGAAGAACTAGTATTTGCGTATTTCCTTTGTATTCTCCTTTATATGTCTACTGCTCTACATGTCAGAGACGAATGAGTCTATTTTGAATGTCTTTCCTTTGCTGAATGCATGAATGAAATGTGTTGCCAGAAAGCTAAAAAAAAAAAAAAAAGACTTGTCATTTTGATTGCTTGAAAAATGGACTCAGATGGTACAGATGGACTTAGATATGCATGGTCTTCACAGGACAGCACTGCTGCAAACATTATAACTTTAAAGAATATGGTATGTTGTTGTAGATTAAATTACACAACAGTAAATAATATAATTCAAATGAGCTCAGCCTTAAACATCCACTTTAGTAAAATACAATACAATAGTACATTACATTAATGCATCAGTAATATGAATCCAAAAACATCATGTATACTAGTTAAACACTGACAGGGACCATTTTACTGCATAATGACTAATTTGACTTTTCATATAGCACTTAACCAATAATACTGTCATACATACTTCAGTAACGTTTTCAATCCATAACGTTTGCTTGTAGTCGTGGATTTCCATAGTGTGGTATTAATACTTCAATATATGACCTACATATTACTTCTAATACTGGTTATACACACTGTTATTTAGGTAGTAAGTTAATTCTGTGTGCACATTTTTAGTTCTCTTACAGGACGGTTGGATTGGTTGTGCATCTGTATATGATGTTTGCACCAACTCTAAATGTATGGTTGAGCAACCTGCAGTTTTTGTTATTAAACCTGTGTTGTGTTACTATTGTGGACCATTGAATACATGAACAAACTGCACAGTTGTGCAGTATGGTGGCTGATCAACCTCAGGCTTTAATTAAACTAGAAGCATTAATTTGCTGTTGTTCTTGTTCTTAATGCAGTGGATGCCAACATAGCAGAAGTATATTTAGGTGCAGTAACTATAAATATGCCATCTCCTGAACCTGTTGTTTAGGTGAGGTGGGCTCGGGGAAGACCACCTTGGTTGCTAAGCTACAGGGTGTTGAAGAATACATGAAAGGGCGTGGCCTGGAATACCTCTACTTCAATGTCCATGACGACGACATTGATGGTAACCAACAACTACTCATTCATCATTTAACATCAGAAATACCACTGCAGAGTAAATGGTACCATTGAGAGCAATCCTGTGGTTTTGGTTTACATCATTTCTCTGGGTCTTTTTGTGTTTTGTTTTTTTTAGACCACACCAGGTGTAATGCCTGGGTGTTAGACGGAGACCTCTACCACAAAGGTCTGCAGGGAGTAGCTGTACCAGTGGATACAATTGGAGACACGTTGCTGCTGATAACAGTTGACATGTCACGGCCATGGAATGCCTTGGACTCTCTGCAGAAGTGGGCCGCTGTCGCTAGGGAACACATCGACAAACTCCGGGTCGCCCCGGAAACACTGCGTGAGCTAGAACACAGAAGTGAGTCATACTGACAGCACTCAAAAAATATGATATCCATATATATCAAAGATTACAGAAGCAAAGAAGTGAAACACGGTTACTTTTATCATAACAGCTTTCTGTCCAGCGTGGCGGAAGAGTCGCTCTGCTGCTACATGCTGATGTTGCCATAGAAAAAATAATTTAGTTTCACGTCCCATTGTCATAAGTTATTTGACCTTTGTAAAGCATTTGGAGACAGATGATGAAAGATGATTCTGTGGGGCTTTGTAAGAACTGCTTTTAGTCCAGAATGACAGAAAAGTAGCCCTGTTGCTATGAGATTCTTTGCATATAAGTTCTTTGGTAGTCTTTCATTCAAAGAAGCATTCTCACATGTATTACGTACATACCAAAAAAATATTATATAACATGTCCTTGTTTTATAGTCGTAAATGTATCTGTATATATGTTTACATGCATATTTTACAATTAGTCAGAATGTCCATCCAGATTTTCTGAATATTTTTAATCAGAGTATATATAGCTGTATGTCAGTTAGAATACTAGTGTAAACAACAGGACGTGGACAGGTTTTATTTTTTGGAATAAAAGCAGAAAATGTAATATTTTATGCATGTAAATGTAGTATTTGAGGCTAAATTTAACTGATTAACTCTTTAAGTGCCAGACAGTTAAGGGGCTAATAAGCCTTAAAAGTGCCACAGAATTTGTCCGTTTTTCAGTATTTCGCATTGTTTTTATAATATTTGAAGCATCCTGCAGGAAACCGCTCGGTAACATCCGACCGATTGCTGATTAGATTCAAAACGCACCGGACGCAGCCGATTCATTATTGATCGTAATTTGCATAATTTATAATAATAATAATAATAATAATAATAATAATCTTTATTTATATAGCACTTTTCATACATTAAAAACTGTAGCACAAAGTGCTTTACATATCAGTTTAAAAATCAGTACCGCCCCCCACCCACACCCACCCACTCACCCGCACGCACACACACACACACACACACACACACATATACATGCAAACCCACAAGCTCACACATACTTAAGAAGACTGACTGAGCACGGGTAGACCAGAACAAAAATGTACAAGTAAAAGTAAAACATCAATTTAGGAGGCACTGTCTCAGGGAGCCATCCGCACCAGGAGGCAGCCGCCGACCCCGGCGACCAGGCACCAGCAACACAGCCCCGCATCCCAACTAGTGGGAGAGGGCCAACTGGGACCCCCACCCACCAGAAAGGAGCGGACCCCAGTGAGAGAAGGCGCCACAGCCCCCGGAGTCCACAGCCGCCCCCCGGCATGGAGGGCTCCCTCTGATGAAACACCGGAGAATAAGAAACATTAAAAAGATATAAAAATATTATTCGGTCACGTGACCTCAAATTCCCGTCTGCTTGGTCTCAAAAGGGGGACACAGAAAGAACGTCATCGAAATGTGAGAAAGAAATGGGGGTGGATGGTTTGTTTGTACACAAATATGGCGTGTTCTCCAAAGCCGATCTGATCGGCCCGTGGCACTTTACAGGTTGTTTTCGTAAAGCCGATTTAATCGGCCCATGGCACTGAAAGTGTTAATGAATGTAAAAAAACAGACTTGTTAGTACATTATTTTGCAAGGTCACATATTCTAGTGAGGCATAAACAAATCCTAATTGCTATGCAGAGTATTACAGAGTATTATAGAAATTCACAGATTTGGAAAGTGGATGCAGGGGACATCCCAGATCCTGTATGTCTCCAGACCATTATGGTGGTTGCAGCACAGTCTCCACAACCCATATCCCAGTACCTCACGCAAACCCATAAGCACGCCTCATAAACAACCACATAAACGAGTAATACGTGTAATAACAAAATTTAAAACTATAGTCTCTGGTTGTTGTGTGCTAACATAAATTGTGTATGTGTGTGTAGTTGTAAAGCAGTTCCAGGAGTACACAGAGCCAGGCAGTGGGGAGGATGGCACCCCACAGAGGAGGAGCGAAGACGAGGAGAGTGTCCTTCTACCATTAGGAGACAACACACTCACACACAACTTAGGCATACCAGTTGTGGTCGTCTGCACTAAGGTACACACACACACACACACATACATATACACACACTGCAGGGTTATAAACAAACACCTTTAACTAAGCTGTGTACACCTATGCCCTATTAGGTTCAATATTTTACAACTGTGTAAAAATAATAGTGTAATTTGGGACCATCCTGTGGGGGAAAAAATTGAACAATGATCAAATTTTTGCATAAACAGCAGCATCTTACAGCAGCAGAACGCTGAGTCTCATCTGTTGACACTCATTCACCTCTGTCTGACACCCTCTTATCTGTCCTCAGTGTGATGCCATCAGCACATTGGAGAAGGAACATGACTACAGAGATGAACACCTGGACTTCATCCAGTCTCACATCAGACGCTTCTGTCTGCAGTGTATCCTTTACTAAAACCATACTATCCCTGTCCAAGGACTATGCAGTTACCTTGAAATTTCTGGCAGTCAGAATTAACACCTTGTCCCACACTTTGGTTGTGTCCTCTTTTCTGTATATTTAAAGATGGAGGATGAGGATAAAAATGGGAATTGGAAAGTGTTATGATCCCAGGCCAAAGCAAAGTTCCTGACAGCCTCAGACAACCTCAAAACAGAATCACAATAACATTTATAATTAGAAAAGCACTCGGAGAGCATAGACCTCCGCCAAGGCAGATCAGGCCCCCCCCCCCCCCATCACCACCAAAATTTAATCATTTGTTCCGTGTGCCAGTATCAACATTTCCTGAAAATTTCATCAATATCCGTCCGTAACTTTTTGAGTTATCTTGCTAGCAGACAGACGAGCAAACAACCCCCCCTCCCATCCCCACCTCCTGTCCCCAACCCCCCGATCACCACCAAAATTTAATCATTTTTGTCCTTGTGCCAGTATCAACATTTCCTGAAAATAACAGTGGAACACCTTTTAGTATTATATTATAATGTTAGAATCTTTTCATTCTATGGGTAGATCTCACAGCCTGTCACATAGTGTGAATATTTTGCATTTGGTGAGTAAATCTCTCAATACTATACAGCACACAGGCAGGTAAATGTTTGTATCTAAGGAGTTATGTAATTAAAAAAAAAACTTTTCTACTGTCATTTGGTGCTGTTTACAGACAAACTTCTGTTCCTGCTGCTGGAGTGTAGACTCAGTCATGGGGCTGCATTCACTGCACCTCATAGACTCATTAAACAGTAAATTCATGAATCAATAGCCATAAGTGTTGTTTAAAATGGGAAGATGTTTTTTTTTTTTTTTTCAGGACCAGTGTTTAAATGCATCGTAATAGGTGTATCATCACACTGTGAGGATGAAAATGTTTTCCTGGTTTAATATTGTAAAGTTGAACTAATATACTCTCTCCAATGGCAGCTTCATCCAAACATACATAGCCTGCCCAAAAAATAGTCCCACACCCTAATATTTCATCTTTATCTTTGATTACATCATTTTATGGACATGTAACATTTCTAAATCCAGACCTGAACAACTGATTCAACCCCAGATCATAACACTGCCCCCACAGGTTCATACTGTACACACCAGGCATGATGGGTAATCACTCCAGCCATCTCTCTTCTCATCCTGATGCACCCATAACTCTGAAACAGGGTCAATCTGGACTCGTCAGATCACATGACCTTTTTCCATTGAAACACAGTCCAATCTTTATGCTCTCTATCCAACTGGTGGTTACTTAAAGGGTACCTGTAGTGAATTTTCATTGCTAGCTATTTCAGAAGATCACATATAATACTAGCGGTTCCATCCGGTAACTTGCGACATAGCCTGTTGTCAAGTACATGTGAGTACTAAGTCACTGCTCCGTCAGTTAGGCATGGTCAGCGACATGTTGCCGGCTTTACAGGGCTGTTCCAGGATGAGTGGTGACACAGTAGTATTGCGTTGTCTGATTACCTGGGCTGTGATGGACTGGTCACTGACCCCGTGCAGCAGACTCCAGTCTAAGATGACACATTACTGACCAGTGCTGAGTCGTGTCTCTAAGACAGTGGCGGAGTGCAAAGCTTACGGCTGCGCAAACAACAAGCATGAACTCGTGCTTTCCACTCAATCTGGCTCACTGACTGCTGCTTGTTTACTTGCACTCAATCACCCAGAAACAACATGGGTACGTCACTTCTAGCCAGCAACGGCTGCTCCCATAAGTTCTACCCCGGCATGTAATTCATGTAATGAAAAGGTCCAGTGTGGTGCTTTTATGATGATTTTTTTTTTTTTTTTTTTTTAACTGAGTTTGCGCCTGTCATGACCTGGCTCAAAAGGTCACAACAAAAAGGGAGACAATGCCATGTTAAACTTTCCATATTATCTTTATTGAACATATTCAACCAAATTAAATAATCAAACGAATCTTAAATAAGTCAAATTGGACCAAATTAAAGATTTAATTATATGAAATGTGGAAGTCAGTTAAGTCAGTGGTGTAGGATATGCATGAGTGGAAATGGTGTGTGAAGGTGTTGTAAGTTGCAAGCAAAAAAGAATTAACCTAACCAAATGACAACAGTGGATACCTGAGGAGTGAAGGTCAGGTCAGGTCAGGGAGAGAGTCAGAGAGAGAGTGGGAGTCACAGGAGGAGCTTAAGTAATGTCTGCACACCGGGCCCAGGTATGCAGCTCCACTCTAATGAGCTGCAACTCACAGCCTTCAGTTGGAGACACACCTCCAAGCTGACATCACAACCTGATGACAGTCATCAGAGCGCCTTTCTCGCTTGTAACTCATACACAATGCTCAATTAATGTCTTAGAGGTGGGGTATGAGATCTTAGAAAAATGGTTCGAGCAAGCTACATTTTGAAAATACTCAATTCAAAAGTCCAAACCCCTTTCTTCAGACATCCCCCTGAAGCCACACGTCCAGAGTACTGGCACATGGAATGCTTGTCCCCAAAGGTTCACAAGCACTGCACAGTAACAATTCACCGGCCCCGACCCCAGCCCCAGCCCCAGCCCCAGCCCCAGCTCCAGCCCCGATCCATGCATATCTCATTCAGTCTCCTCCAACACCCCCACTCTTACAGAACAGCTCCAGTTCAGACCTATCTGACTAACGTTACATTTCCGACTGATTTATGTTCGTGACAAAACAGTTTGACAGTGAACTCTCCATCCTAATATAACTAATATAGCCCAGCTCTGGCTCTGGCTTCGCTTCCTGTACAAGCACTTCAAGCCTCTGCGAACATACGATTATGCATGAAGAGGGGGAAGGACAAATGGCAGTTGAATTTGATAGACCTATCACCATTCAATCATTTTGATTGGGCACTCGAAATGATTGGATGGTGTTTTTTCAGTCCTGTCCGTTCCACAGGTGACAATTTTTTTTTTTGTGTGTTAGAGCATTTAATTAATTGGTTGAAATCGGGGTGTGAAGGAGATTTTAAGCAATATAGTGAAAAATGCTCCAGGAAAACATCTCGCACCCCACCTTTAAGCATGACCAGTACAGGTACACTTTAAGCAGTGTCGCAACATTTCTTTACATCATTTCACGGACACATAACATTTCTAAATCCATACCTGACCAGCTGAATCCACCCTAGATTGTCACACTGCCCCCACAGCCTTGTACTGTAGGCACTAGGCATGATGGGTAATCACTTCATCTGCCTCACTTCTCTCCTGGATGTGTCCATCCCTCTGGAACAGGTCAATCTGGACTCATCAGAGCATGTGACCTTTATTCACTGAAAGAAAGTGCAGTCTTTATTCCCTCTATCAAACTGGTTGTTTAATAAATGAGAGGCTTCTCAGCGCATCAGTTAAGGAACTTGTTGCAGCTGAAACGTATTAATCACTTCAGTAATTATTCAATGAAAGGATGAATGGTTAGCTTAGTTAATGCCAGGTGGGGACTTTTTTTGGCCTGGCTGTATTTATCCACATAAATAAACACATAAATTGATCACAAAAAAGATGTAGGAAAACTAAACTATCATGATCACAGTTTCCACCATGTGCCTCTGAGAGCTTCTTTGTGCCGGTTAAATTGCTTTGTTGCACAGAGACTTGGATAAAAATCAAAGATTACCCAGTGCTGATGAAATTATTTGTTTTTCAGAATCACTTTCTTCAGTCCTGGCTCAGTAGCAACCCATGTAATCTTTCCATGGTTATTGTGTTTACAGATGAGATTGCACACTGCCGGTAAACAGAGATGTAGCCTTTCGTCAGTCACTCTAGTTCGACCTAAGGTTTTGTACTTGTGACAAAATGATCCTTGACAGCCTCGGCAGATGGAGCGTCTCTGGTTTACACGTCGGTGAAGGAGATGAAGAACTTGGACGTTCTGTATAAATACTTGGTTCACAGACTCTACGGCTTTCCCTTCCACTGCCCTGCGCAAGTGGTGGAAAGAGATGCTGTCTTCATGTAAGCCTCTGTGTTCTGTTTGTGTTTTGTACATGTCCCTGTACATTAAGCCGTAAGGACCCAGCGCTACTTTCGGGGAAGTTCTCAAATGAATTGTCCTCACTTTTTAACCTTTCTTAAATGATTTATCACCATTTATTATGATATTATCCTCTGTATTTTCCGTTTTTTCAGTGAAAATCGGGTCTTTTCCTGTATTTAATTCACCTATTACGTAGATGTTCATAAAAACTCAGATTCAGAAACAGAAAACTGAAGAAAATATGAGTTTTTCAGAAAAGATATCAATAAGTGAACATAAACCAAGTATGTCCATCTACTGTCATTTATTAAACTCCATGGGTTTTACTGGTGAATCAGTGAAGATGACAGTGTTTCCACGGTAACTACAGAGCCTCTGAACATCCAAATGGGTCATATCTGATGACTATGAAAAAATGAAAAACTGCATTTTACACCAATTATTTACATGTATTGATAGAATTAGTGTATATGCAGGTATTAAACATTTTACATCAGTAGATGATTTTGGTGGATGGCAGATGTTTGGGTCTTTATGGGTTAAAGAGGCTGGCCACTTCTATTTGGTTGTAACCTCCTCTTCTTTGTTTTTTTAATCTCTACCAGTCCGTCAGGTTGGGACAATGAGAAGAAGATTGCAATACTCCATGAGAACTTCCAGACTGTAAAATCAGACGACAGCTTTGAAGACGTAATAGTCAAACCGCCAGTCAGAAAGGTACGAGCCCCTGTAAAGATAATACGACAATCTTACAACTGATCACATTATTTAGAGCTGTAATATTATGTAGCATTGCCTTCAACATCTCGTTTGCAGTTGACCTCATAACCAGTGTACTAAGCTTCACCCCAATTGTATCTGACGTTAATTACGAGCTGATACAGAGTCATTAAAATTATAATTATCTGATATTGAATATTAGTCTGATACTGACCCACACACCTAGAACAAGCAGCAGTGACATTCGGTCTGATCCATGGGTTGACCTAAGCTGGGTACACACGAGGATTTTCTAAATCTGAAGAGATTTTTTATCTGTTACAGACCTCACACATGAAGATGTACTGTGTGTGGTGTGCTCAGATAATCTCAACACAGCACATCACACACATAACGATTCTGTCCAACCACCGATCTAGAATTTAGTCCTCCAAGGCAGAAATCTCGGGTGATCAAATGTCACATGTGAGCTAACAAAAACGAAGAAGAAGAAACATAGCATGACTCTGGAGCAGAGTCCTGAATCATGTCGAGTAACCCCCCCCTCAAAAAAAGGTTGATAATACGCAAAAACATGTGGGGACGTGAAAAAAAAAAAAAAAGTTACGAATTTTCATGGATACAGGCCCAGGTGAAATTAAATGAAATGTGGGTGGGTAGTGAGCAAAGAAGTGAGCTTCACTTCTGTTTACATCTGGCCACAGATGTCACTGAGCAGCACATATTAGAGATTTAAAGATAGCGGGAGTTTTAGGCAGAAATGAAGCCCTTGAAAGTGAGTTAATGTGTAGACAATGTGTTTAATCACGGGTTGGGTCAGGTTGCGGGTCTAATGTATGTGGGTACCAGCATGTGTGGGTTTGGAAAAGTGGACCCGTGCAGGACTCTGCTCTGGAGTTGTCGGTTTTCCCCGCACACGTGAAGATTTTCGTTGTAAATATTGAACAAGTTTAATAATTATGATTGTTGGCCTGACGCGTTTCAGGGCCGATTATTGGGACAAATTCACTCCTAACACACCTCAGACCACAGGATAATCTTATAGGATAATCTCATAAAACATAAGATAATCTGGCGTTTGCAGGCCTTGGTAGTAAATGGGAAAATCGGGACAAAAACAGCCCGATTATCTTATTAAGTGTGTACCTCGCCTTACTCAGTTCTAGGTTTACGTGTGTACTATGTCATACATCAGCTCTGCACTGTTGACCTGTACCTGCTCTTTGAATCAGATCTAGGTTTTTTCTACCATAGTACAAATTAGGGATGCAACGGTACTTGGGAAAAAACGTATACCGTTCAGTCCGCCTTGCACGGGACAATCTGCCCTTATGGACCGCGGGATTTCGGTTTTGCAATTGATTTTGCGTTGGCACTTTATATACTGCTCTCTCTCTCCTCTCTCTCTGGACATGTATGTGAGCACACAGCACCTCTCTCAGTGGAGACAGCAGCTAGAGAAGCAGCTTTAGTCTCAACACTCATCAGAGTCCTGCACAGATCCACCACTTTTCCAAACCCACACCCACCCGTACCCGTGTACATTAGACCTGCAACCTAACCCGACCAGTGATTTAACACATTGTCTACACAGTGACTCACTTTTAAGTACGGAGACATGCTATTACAAGGAAATGCGTACAGTAGATAACCATGGCGATACTATACCACTATTTTCTTTTACATCCCTATGCAGAGCAGGAATTTATTTATTTAAAAAGCCCCCTTTGGGCCTTACATGTGTGCATGTGCCTGTTTTACACGACTGTATACAAATAGTCAAGGAATAAGAAAGGGCTCTATTGTTCAGTACACAAAGTGTTATTTTATTCAGTACAGTGATATAATTTGTTCCTAATGTGAAATTCAGATTTTGCTGACAAAAAATATCATTTTGGGAAGAAAATACTGTTCTCTTTATCCACAAAACACATGCCAAAACGGAACCGAAACCGTGGTCGAAAAACTGACGTATGGACCGAACCGTGGGCTACCTGTACAGTTGCACCCCAAGTAGCAACCAATGTGAAAATCAAGAGTGTGTGGAGAAAAAGTACTTTTTAATCTCTGTAATTTACAGATGTTGTCCTTCTGTCCTCATCATGGAGACTTTCACTCTGAAAAGTCTGTTTTATTCCATTGGTGTACCCACTGAGCCACCATCTTAACTTTAGGTTTAACAGATGCAGCCACAGTGAGGGGAGGAAAAAAGTCAAATGAAGCTGAAATGAAATGAAAAACTGAAACCCACAGCCAACAAACACACAGTCGTCAGTGTAATATCGGGTTATGTTGGGATTCTATCAGCATCACTGATAAACATCATTTGGTTCATGGATAACAGACAGAGTTTTTAGCCATAAGTGAACATTTTAATGTCTGTTGGAATGACCTACAATTACTTTGCCAGTCTAAACAATCACCAAGCTCTTTACACTTAAAACCATGTTTTAACCTGTAATATCCAATAAAACACACTATATGAACAGAAGTATTGGCACAGATTGAATGGAGGTGTTTCATTGCTAACAGGGGCAGGGCTACAAAATGATATTGACAATTGTCATAGTATAAGTTTATATTGGAATAAATATTGCATTAAACATTAGGGCTCATTTTCTTTACATTGTCATCTGTGCTGACAAAATGCATTTCTTTTAACCTGATTTAACTCAGCGTTGAAATGTTTTGTCTTTATAATATTTGAAATGTTGTGCCTCTAAATTTCTGAAATATTTGACATATTCTGACTATAAATAATCATTTTAAATCACAAGGAACTGTCTGGTTTCTTCAACTCTCACTCAGGAAGAAAATTCAGTCTTTAAACCTGAAAATAAAAGTTGATTTGCAATTCATTGTGATAAGCATTCATAATATCATGAGAATTTAAACCTTTTTATTACTGATAGTATTTCAAATCAGTGGAAATGGGAAGTGTGATGTGTCCCTGTATGTTTGTCCATTTGGTGTATCAAAGTAAATTAAGTATTCTATGAAATTAATCCTATTGCATATGTTTTCACTCGTAACATATCAGTTTACAAAGGTAGAAATGAGTGTATAAAGTGAACTCACATGTATTTATACATAACAGAATTTCTTCCACACAATGAGCCATACTGCTTGTTAATTAAACACTTATATTAGATATGTACTCTTTATTGGCAGCTACCCACTCTGGGAAAAAGCCATCAGTATTGAAATGAAAATGTCAGGTCACTACACCTCTAATAAAAATGTATATTTTAGAAAATACATTTAAAATGTCTTTCTTTCACAGATTGTTCATGAAAAGGAGATTCAGGCTGAAGATGACCAAGTGTTTCTGGTTAAACTGCAGGTCAGAAAACCTTTCTGTTGTCTGAATGCCAGTTTGCTTTCTACTTCTAATCAATCCAATCTGACGTCAGAGTCATGATATGTTAATTAGATACTAATTGGAGTGAGTGTGCATATTGTGCTCTAATTTGCAGTCGCTGCTAGCCAAACAGCCTGCTGTGACAGCAGGGCGACCAGTGGTAAGTGCCTCTTATGCCAAGATTGTCTCACAAGGAAGGTGAAGTCGCCTCCCTTCAGTGCCCACGTGTGTAAATGAACTCATTGTCGTTGATAGGACACCACCAGCAGAGCACCCACCGGCTCCCCCAGGACGAGTAATCGCTCAGCAGCTGCCAACGTAGCGAACGCCATGCCACAGTCAGGTATATCATCAGTTTAATGAGTGAAACATGCCTCCATAGTGAAGCCGTGGTGGTAGTTTAACACAGGTGTGTGTGTGTGTGTGTGTGTGTGCTGCAGGTCAGACCAGTGAGGGCGTGTTGGCCAACTTCTTTAACAGTCTACTCACAAAGAAGGCGGGAACAGGGGGACCCGGGACGCCAGGCGGCGGTAACAACACTCCAGGAACCGTACGCAAGTCAGGTGAGATTACACTCTTTGAGTTAGAGGTGGCTGTGGTACTTTGAGTTACGTAGATATATAGTACATCAACACAGTCATTTGTTCAGATTTAACAGTAGGAGTCGACCAATATGTATTTCCTGTATTTTTAGGTCTGATACTGATTATTAATAGTGATGTAAGGCAAGAAACTGATGTACTTGGGAAATAAAATGAAAGTCTTGATGTTAAAATTTTGAGTAACAAACTCAAACCCGAAGTTTTACTGAAATTCCTCTGAGCATCTTGTACATGTTTTACTAGACAGCACTCGGAGAGCATAAACCTCACCCAATGCAGCTGAAAGCCCCACAACATACTGAGAAACATTAACTATGAGTTCCCATTCCCAAGAACACCATACAGAAACAACGACCATTTGCTATTATACATCAACACTGGGCAAAATGTATTAATCTCGATTTATCTCAGAAATGAAACAATCTGAAATCAAAGCCTCTGTTCTTTGTTCTTCATGTTGAAAATGCATGGAAAAATACATGGTTGTTGAAAGATATATATACATGTATATGCCTCTGAGGCTGGCCAAGCGCTATCGGATGGACAGCCTTACTACATCTTTGCCCTTTCACAACTATTTATGGTAGAAAGATGACTGATACCTCATTTTGCAGAGAATAATGAGCACTTTTAGATGTGTGATTGGAAAAAATGTTTTAACCTAATTTTCTGGCTTAAAAATAGTAAAAACCCCTCGGTAACAGATGGACAGAAAATTTACCGCACATCTGTTTTTGACCACTTTACAAAACCTGCCTTAAAGTTCCAATTTTCATTTAACTGTCAAATCCTCTAGGGTGTCTATTTTGCAAAACAGTAAACAGTTTGTATTTTTTCAGTATATAAGGACATAAAATAGCAAGAGTTTTGCCAAGTGTTTGGATAATGGATGGACAAGGGAGAATAATCACAAGTTTCAATAGTTTTTTTTTCAGCATATTTATTAGTATATACATTGCATATATAACATCTACAAAGTCAGACACTTTAATAAACTAATTTAATACATTTTAACATATATTTATCTCAGTTTATTATATATTTGTAGCCACTGTAAAAGAGTAGCTAAAGGTTTTTAAATTGACCTCACACCTTATCATAAGTATAATATAGGTCCAATAGAAGGGGATCAAAGTTATGCTTTGAATTACACTGACAGACAAAGATTGCAAACATACATTTATGCTGAATACAATGCCATCTAGGTATTTTTAAAACATTTTTCGAAATAATAAAACTTGCCTGATACTAGAAGTAATGTACTTTCAAAATATATGTCTTCAAAAGGTGATTTTAAATGTATGTTTGGATCTAGATGTTAGCCTTCCCGTGGCCAGCCCCCTCTGTTTAACTGTACGTTAAAGTATTCGATGAACAAGAACAAAAACTGATTACAGAAATCGATTATTCCTCTGGAGGTTGTTGTAATGTACAAATGTGCAAATTTGAGCAAATTCACGCAAGATTTTATTTTATGTCCTGGAAGATTCTGTGATTTTGTTCTTTACAGGGTGTCCACAGATCCTCAAAAGGTCTTACGTGTGATTGTCCTAAAATAAGGCCTTAATTATTTATCCTTGAAATTGCTAATTATTCCTTACATTTGACACTCAAAGGTCTTGAAATTCCACACAATAAATAATATTGCTATATTTTCTTTGGAAATCTTTGTAAAGAATTTGTCAAATATGTAATTAGTGTTAAGCATTTTATCATAACAGATGTGAATGAGTGGAGCCTCCAACAGTCATTCATGGGTGGAGTGGGAGGTGTTCAGGTATGAGTTTTAACAGCTTCAGCGTTAGTAGCACAACCATTAGCCATAAAGAAACGTAAATGTAACATTGGCTGGATTCAAACATGATTAAAACTGGTTCAAGGCAATCACTATGAAGCCCTTTGTACCGTTATTTTTGTGAATGTAATGTCTGAAATTTGATTTAACTATGAGTTACCTTTTAACAAGTCATAAATCTGGCTTCCTCAAACCCTTCTATAATCTTTTAAGGTCTAATTTTTGTAGCACCAGATCTTGACATTATACATGCATGTATGTATGTAATGGAATTTGAGGATTTTGGGGGAAAACAGGTACTGTCAATTTGACATTCACAAAAAAAAAAAAAAAAAGCCAGACAATTTGTCATTAGCCACACAGAAATGTTTGTCTGGAATAATAATGCTGAATCAGCAGCACCATATTGTGGTGCAGAAAGCAGACTGAAACTGAGTGAGTTACAGATTTGTGTTTACAGACAGACCATCGCCCAGGTGTGATCCCAGCCTGAGGCCATTTGCTACATGTTATTTACATCATAGATATATATGTAGATGAGGTCTTAAAAAGTCTTGAATTTACAAATCTGCATTTATTACCTTAAAAAGGTCTTTAAAACATATTACATTTGATATGGTAGATCTTCAGTTATGTTGCCATAAACTTGTCCTCTGTGTTGTGTTAAATGTGTCTGTTAAATGTCCAAGCTGCAAACAAAGTAACGTTAGTTGATTCAGTTCCAACCTGATCATTTATATTGAAATTAGGAACGAATTTTCACTAACTTTGCAGCCCCTTGGAAGAAATGACTCGGAACGGTGGGAATCAAGGCATTGGGGGTAAATAAATACATTTTCCTAAATTCTAGGAGTTACAAATCATGAAATAGGCATTAAATTCTGTTCTGAGTAGTCTTACAAAGGTCTTAAAAGGTCTTAAATTGAACTTATAGAAACCTGTAGGAACCCTGCATCCACCACACGGACCCTGCTAACACTGTTCAGTGAACACATACAAGTGAAAGGGGGAGCTACATTTTTTTTTCTGGACAAAAAACACTATAACCCACACTGACATTCTGCAGCGATGGACCGGAGCAACCAATGAAGCATCTACACACATGTACCTATGATTCCCACTCCCCTCTCCAGTCTCTTACCGCTTGATCAATATAAAGGTTAAAAAGGTTAAAGGTTAACTCCCATTATAATCCCCGTAGGGAAATTCAGTCTGCACTTTACCCAATGCCTTTGGCTCAGTAACAATAGCAACAACAAAAAACAAAGATTCTAATACACACACATACACACAGGACCTAGTATTAACACTAGCACACACATTAGGAGCAGAGATATAACAAAGACATTGAAGTCAAAGAAGCACATTTTAACTTAATTTATTTTTTTTACTGAATATTGGATCACTGAAACAAAATGAGTCTGATAATAGTGAAAATGCTGTTTTATCTGAGCCGATAATTGGTCGACTCCCACTTAACACCATCCTCACCCTCATTCATTCCTCATTATGTAGCTTTCTTTCTGTCTTTTTTTTTTTCATCATCTGCCATTTTTCACCTCTGCCTCTTCACTCTCGGCCTGACCTGTCCTCCAGACATCTCGAACATTACACCTGGTAAAGAGAATCATGACATGGTCTGACTCCGTCTTCTTCCCGTAGCACACAGCTCCACTGAATTCTCATTTTGAACCTTTGTGTGACGCTGTCTTTCATTCATAATTACACTCATAGTCTTTTTCTGTGCAATTTCACTGTTAACATCCTTCACAATGTGTGTGTGTGTATGCACTAGTCAGAGGATGCTGGCCACGTTAAGGTGTGTGTGAGAGATATTCACATTTATTATTGCTTGAGAATGTCATTGTTTATCATCACAAGCATCCATTTATTCATCTTTTCATCCCTCTTCCTTACCCGTTTCCCTGAACCTCTGACTTTTTCGGGCACCAATGCTGGAACCGGCCTCCTGTATCACCCATTAACTACTTCTAAACAAAATAAAGCATGGACTGAACTGAGGCTATGAATAATTTTATTTTGCTGTATTAATTATGCATCCACAGAGAAGGTGAAAACTGAAATAGTGGTCCAGGAGATGATCCCACGGATGTATCAGTTTTCCATTACATGCCTTGATGTTGCTGAGGCTGTGGCGGCCTGTGCAATTTAAAGACTATTTCAACGTCTTAGAATGAAAGCTGAGAAGCCTGATGTCTTCAAGTTTGCTAACATGCAGTATTTAGTTTCACTACATCTATGAATCAGGATAGTCGTATTGGCTTCAGTATTGGTCGGAGCCACATGAATGAAAAGCATCAGCAGGAAACCAAGCTTGTGTTATAACAACTGCCGCCTTCTTTTTTTTTTTTTTTCCTTTTTTTTTACCTTCTTTGGCGTTTCTCACAAAGAAGGCAAGGCAAAAATACCAGTCACAGCTAGGACAGTTTCTTTAATGCAATGTTTAAATCATTCCCTGTGCCCACTCCTATTATTATCCCACTATTATTTGGCATGTTCCATCACATTTCTCGCTACTAACACATGCCACACACCTTGCACATGCTTCCAACTAAAGCTGGGTGATATGTGGAGAACTGCTCAGAACATTCTCCTACCCCAAATCTGCAGAACTGAAACATGTCAGTTCTGTCGTGTCGCCTAAGATTCTGGCATTTTCTGTCAAGGTGGTGCGGTAGATCATTCCATTTACAGGACATGTATTCTGAATGGCAGTTACACATTCTTCATACTGTCGCCTTTAATAAACTCCATCACTCTAGTGTCTTACTGCTCATAATAAATCTTCACCTTGACCTCACCAAAACACCACCGTGTAAATGTCTGTATATTATCTTGGAATTGACTGTATTTTACTCAGACTTGTCTCAGTCACAGACAAATTAGGAATCTGGATTTAATCTCAAAACCAGTCTAAACCTCAACTCCACGGGCATTACTAAACTGCCTGTGCATTATCTGATTTATTAATATCATTACTGTGATTAGACATAATACTTCATGCACCAAATCCAATCACTATCTATTCCTTTGTAATTTTTGCTGAAGCTATAGGTGGAGAGATCAGTCACATCACATGTAATAAAATTCAGCAACCTTGATCACTAGAGTTCATCTGGAACAACCGTGTCCAAAGGAAACTATATAACAGTATGTATAAAGAATGGTAGTGTAAGTGATGCTGCCTATTGTAATAATACCTAATCTGTACCAAAACTCTAAAGACATCTGCTCATCTCTCACCCAAAGATATTTTATGTACAGTAGTTATAGATATTATCCACCTACTGTATCTGTGCTGAAAGTTCCAGGGCTGTAGTTTCAGTTGTATGCCAGCTATTTGCGGTATATATTATATTGGCATATATTGGGGGATGTAGCTAAAGTTTTGCCCTGCCTTGGTCTAGACTTGGTCTTGGACATTCCCAACCTAACTATATATTGCTATATAAAAAAAAAAAAAAAAAGAGTATGAATAATAGCATAGTTTTTCTCAATGAGGAATGTTGTAGAATGGATTATTAAAACAGTCAAAATGTTTCTTTCAGATTATGCTTTATTATCTAAGTGGAATATCAGACCTAAAAAAAACAATTTAACAACCATCTTGACAAAATACAGTCATAGATGTATACCACCACCAAGGATGTAATTAAAGTGTCCATGCCTGCTGGTTTGTTTATCAGCAGGATTATGTAACAACTATAGGGAACGGGCCAAAGACAAATCCATTCAATTTCTGAACCATATTCACAGGAAACAGCAGATTTTTCTTTTCTTTCACTTTTCTAACATTGTGAGATATTGCATTTGATTGAATTGCAAGATTCTGGAGCCTATGAGTCAGAATATTATCTACAGAATGTTAAATATTGGACCCAGCCTTAATTGTAACCATGTGTAACAGCCTTTGTGCTAAATGCAGTCTGTTATATCTGCCCATGCTGGAAAAGTGCATTGAATTGTTTCTTTTGTTGCATGCATGTTAGTGAATGACATAATTTTCCTTTGTGTTCTTTTTTGTAATTGTGTGAATGTCTTTATGCTTGATACAGGTTCTAAATTGGGCCTGAGCGATGTACAGGCGGAGCTGGACCGCATTTCCAGTCGTGAGACTGACTCAGATTTGCCCAATGCCAACGAGACCCCTGCCACTGACGGCCAGGACACATGAAGACGAACACACACTTCATCCTGCTCTCCTTCTCTCTCACCCCCTCCCCCTCAGTCACCCTTCACCTCCCTCACCTTTTTCTCCTTCCGTTGCCATCTTCTGCTTCATTATTATAAAGATGTGAGGAGAGAGATAGAAGTAGGAGAAAAGGGCAGAGTGGACACCGTTCCCCACTCCCTCCTATCATCTTTTACTTTCCTAAAAGAAAAGAACTCGACCCGTTTTCCCCCTAAACCCCCTCAGAAACCTCCCTCTTTTCTCTTCCTGGCTGTTATGCTGAGGGTGATTATGTGTCACTGTTACATACAAGACTGTCTGTTACATGAGCGCAAATGGATAAAGGGACCATTGGGGATGTGGAGGTTGGGATGAAAAGAACCCAAGGAAGGAAAGTGAGAGGTGGATTGAAAAAGATAATTGCAAGAGTGAAAGTGAGGCTCCATCCATTTATTGTGATGGTATGATGATTCCTGTTTTATATTGTAGGAAATGCTGAAGGGCGCATGTTGAAGAAACTGCACTTAGGTACTGTAGGGATGATTGTGTGAGTGTTTGTTGATCATGCTTGGCCAGTGATTTCTGATGGAGGAAGAGATTAAGAAAAAAAAAAAAGAAAAACTGAAACAAAATTGCAAACAGCTTGTTTTTTAAGATGAAGGGACAAACAAAACCAGTATTTGTGTGTGTGTCTGTGTGATTGTGTGTGTGAGTGTGTGTGTGAACAAAAGGGAGTGTGAGGCACATGTAGATAAAATTAAGGAAGTTACTTCAACCTAGAACTGTACGTTGAGAGACTTTTGGCTGGTTGCGTTTTCAACCAAATGGCAAAAACATTACTATGCTCTTACACTACAAGCTCTTAAAACAGTGCAAACACTATTATTACAGCAGCCTGTCTGCTAGACTACGTAACAAACACAATACTACAAAAAAAAATAAATAAATTTCAAGTCGAAGCACTAGTCCTGTGGAGAAAGCACCTGAGATCTGTCATGGCACCCTGTTACAATTGGCCAAACTCCCCATCATGTTACATAGCACTCAGAGCCCTAGACTGCAGGCAGTGCACTGAAAAATGAAGAAGGGTGGGTAGCTGAGCTTTACTTGTACAGAAAGACACACTAGTGATTCAGTTCCATAGTTACTGCAGCGGGCAGGGTGACGGGCGGGAGGGGGTCAGAATACGGGAGCGTCACATCAAGAATGTACAGTCATTGTCTCGCTGATTGGTCCTGTTATTTCAGAGCTCTGTGTTGGCGTTTGTATAATCAGATCTGTTAATCAGTCAAATAAAAGGTGTATTTATTCGGATTCATCTACCTGGCTTTGCTTCCTTTCTTTACCATGGTTGTTTTTGTGAAAATACTGATTTGTTAAATGTCAGTGTGCAGAAATCACCTCGTCTCTAAGACACTAGTACAGAAATGTCACCAGAGCATTTGACAGTAACTACCATTCATACAGATGTCTTATATTTCAGGAAGTTTAAGAACATTCACCTATAGTTGAAGACACAGATTCAACATGGAGATAACCACAAACCCTTTGCACACAATGAAAATAGAATTTACTCTAGGGATTATATATTCAGCGGTGCTCTTGGTGCAAAAATCAGTAAAAAAGAATGAAGCACTTCATTGGTGCAACAGCAGACAAGACTGTGAATATGAAAAAGAAATACTGTTATTCTGCAGTACATTCAAAATTGATGTATGCCCTGGTTTAACCTAATGTTTTAACCTGAAGTTTTTAATGATAAATGAATCAATAATTTAGCACAATCACATGATTCTTTCAGACATGCCCGACATGCCCTTTATTCTTTTATATCCCTGATGTCATGTTATTCTTGAATACCTATTGACAGTGTTTAACCCATCATACATATCTTGCAGCAACAAAGATATGCACCCAATGACACCCTGTACTTTGACCTTTTCTAGTCTATGGTAAATATCTGAATCAGCCACATGTGAACACAGGCTGCACTATGCATGGCAGTTTCACTTGATGTTTTATCAGTGGATTTTTGCAGTATTTACTTGTGCCAGTGCAGAGGTATGCATTAGTGGATGTTAAAAAAAATAGTGCCAGGGCATGCTATTCCTTTACAGCTGGCATGTCAATATCTGCTTCAATTATTAATGATTACCCCAAAACGGAAACACATACACCCTCCCCAAAAAAAGACAAATTTATCGAATGTTTCCACAATTCGAATCTATTAGGGGAAACTTTGGTGTTTTCCGACACGGCTGCAATTTAATTAAAGCCCCATTTCCATCACGGCAGCTCATGAATCACATTCCTGTCTAATGAATGCATGTAGCTCACCCTCCTCACCACTACTGCATCACACCGCTGCGTTCAACTTAGCTTAGCTCTAACTCGGGAATTAAAGAGCCGAATGTCCTTCACGTATAAAACAACAATAGTGTCTGATAATATGTCTAGAACAGTAGTTTCGATGCGATAACTTTGTTTAAAATGGCGCCCTAGTTTATCGAGTGCGGCAGAATACTGTATTTTCTCCCTTCGCCATCTTGTCGTTCGATCATACAGGCGGAAGCAACATCTTCGGCGGAGCAACAGCGGGTGTGGTTCGGATTTAACACGGGTGGTTCACCTAGCAGTCCTTTCCTATTTTCAGCCGAGAGAAAGAAGAATTTTTTTCCTGACGAGAACAACGGAGGTAACGCTCGACACTGGTAAAGATATTATGCTTGTATCTGCCGTTGAACGCTGTATTTGTAGCGCGTCAATTTTTATTCACCAAAGACAATCATCTTTGGCAAGGGAGTGGGCTCCGGTGGGGTTTTCTGATTTGGCTGGCAGCACAGCAGGTTTTGTACGGTGGTGCTTGGATCTACTTTTCATACGTCCTAGCTAAGCTAACCAACCCAAAAATCAAAATCGGAAGGGGTTACGTGAAACTCCTAATTTCACTAACGGACTAATTTGGTATTCTGTTATATCCTTATACTATTTGTATCTCCGCGCAAGACGCTGTAATTGTGAAATTGTGGGTGAAGCTCAAAGCTGTGTTTGTTTATGTTAGCTAGTCCGCTAACTAGTGGAGTGGTTAGCTCCGCACGTTAGGTTAGCGTTGTGAGCTTTCAAGGTAAGCTAGCTAACCTGTTAGCGGGTTAGCACAGGGTAGCTGTTCCGATTTAAGTCATCTGTCAATTACATATATTTGGTTATCGGTGTAACATGATAATCTTGATATTTTTTAGGTAAGTCATGACACGGTGGATTGTTGGGTTCTTTTCACGATGAAAGGAGGAGTCGTGGAAGTGATTGCGGGGTGGAGGGGGTTGTTTCTCTCATTGGAAACCCAAGCTGCGAGGTCGGAACTTGGCCGTGGTAGGGGGAGGGGAGAAATATGCCTTTGATGTTCGTTGCCGCTGAATGGTGAATTGTGTTCGTGCTGGCCTGGAAATACCCACCGCTTTGCTCTCTCGACTGGAGGTGGAGGCTCGGCATTTCCCCTCCGCTACGCTAGCAAGTCAAACAAGCCCCGTCTGAATCTGAGTGTTGGCCAGGTAGCTTAGAAGACAGCGGTGTTATTATTGACATCACATTGCGGAGTCGTCTAAACGCCACGACTTTGCATTGCTTTGAAAATTAAGAGGCTAAGGTCAAGAGTGAGTTGTATAATTTTCCACTGTATACCTGTTTTTTTTTCCACCTAGACAGATCTGCTGTACGGGCTGAGGGCAGACAAGAACAATGGCTACCCAGTGTAAGTATGGAAAACTTGCTAACAGATCGATCGTTATTTAACTAAATGTAAAAAAATAAAATAAAATTTTTCTAGCCAGATTGAGCAATGTACCTTGAAAGGTGGGAATTGAATGGAAGTTAGAGAAATGGGAGATGAATGAGCACATGTTACACGATCTCTCTTAATCACTCGTTTTATAAAAGCTTCATCAGACCTCCCAAGGGAAAAAATCCAACATGGGATTGCAAAAGGAATTTTACATTTATATGCACATGCTTTGTCAGCACAGATCTCATATATAGGAATACAAGCTTTTTCTTGTGATTTTTTTTTGACTATCCTGTGCTTGCTTTATTTATTTATTTATTTGGATCCCCATTAGCTGATGCAGAACACCAGCTACTCTTCCTGGGGTCCTCCTATTCCAAACAGACATACAGTATCCATTTACAAGCATTGCGTTAATTTCTCCGTACAGAATTTCCAAACACTAAAGATTACAAATATTTTAATGCTAAACATATGATTACAGAATGTTTGAAGGTCTTTGAAGCATGTTTTCTTTAATGTTGTGAAATGATCAAATACAATGTTCACTATATGTGATTCATGGTGTTTTGCCTCCTGCCTCCTTTGTAGCTGATTTGATGGAGTTGGACATGGCAATGGGCGACAGTAAGGCTGCAGTCAGCCAGTGGCAGCAACAGTCTTACCTGGATTCAGGCATTCAGTCTGGAGTCACCACCACAGCTCCCTCTCTGAGTGGCAAGGGAAACCCTGATGCCGAGGAGGAGGATCCAACACTCTATGACTGGGAGTTCAATCAGCCCTTCACCCCAGAGACTACAGGTAGATGTGATATTATTTATTTAATTATGCTGTATATTTTTAAGATATTTAGTAGAGAAAGAAGATCAAAGAAAGTAATTCTTTACTGATATTTTTACAGACATTGAGGGTTATGCCATGACTCGAGCCCAGCGTGTGCGTGCTGCCATGTTCCCTGAGACCTTGGAGGAGGGCATCCAGATTCCACCCACCCAGCTTGATGCTGCCCACCCCACAGCAGTGCAGCGCTTGGCAGAGCCCTCTCAGATGCTGAAACATGCTGTTGTAAATCTCATTAACTATCAGGATGACGCTGAGCTGGCCACTCGTGCCATCCCCGAACTTACCAAACTACTTAATGATGAAGACCAGGTACATGAACAAGTTCAAATGTCTAAATGACTTTTAATTAACTCACTGTCATGGTATTGAGTAGAATCGGTTAAGATTATTTTGTATTTCTTATCAATATTTGTCTTGTCTAGGTTGTTGTAAACAAAGCCGCTGTAATGGTGCATCAGCTGTCAAAGAAAGAGGCATCTCGCCATGCTTTGATGCGCTCACCGCAAATGGTTTCAGCAGTGGTTCGTGCCATGCAGAACACTGGTGATGTGGAGACTGCTCGCTGCTCTGCAGGCACCTTGCACAATCTTTCTCACCACCGTGAGGGGCTTCTTGCAATCTTCAAGTCTGGAGGCATCCCTGCCCTTGTCAAGATGCTTGGGTGAGCAACTCTGGGAAATGGGGTGCTCTTTTCCTGTGAAATGTTGGAGAGACTGAGAACAACATGAATACAGAGAGGCTTTGCTGCTTCACTGCATTCTTGTGTTTTAGAGGAGGAAAATGTTGAGGTGTACAAGAACACAGAAATTCCCAGTGTGTGCACAGTGACAAGTTTCTAGTTACAAAGAAAGAAAAGGCCTCACAAATATGAACAAGATATTAATTACAGAACTTCTTAGCCAACAGCTTTTTTAATTTCACCGAAGGCACTTTACAGTGTCCCTCCCATTCAGAATCACTGGGTATAACTTAGGGTTCAGTGTCTTGCTGTAGTACACTCTGATATGTCAGCAGGAGGAGTTGTTAACAGCATGTACGACCCCTGTTTGTGCACAGTGCACTTTGCCTTCAAAGCTTCTGATTCTCATTTGTGTGTGTATTTTTTTTCCAGCTCACCAGTGGACAGTGTGTTGTTCTACGCCATCACAACCCTCCACAATCTTCTGTTGCACCAGGAAGGGGCCAAGATGGCAGTGCGCCTTGCTGGAGGATTGCAGAAGATGGTGGCACTGTTGTCTAATACCAATGTCAAATTCCTGGCAATCACTACTGATTGCCTGCAGATCCTGGCCTATGGCAATCAGGAGAGCAAGGTACTGAAACAAACATTAGGCTTCATTTCACTGAGTTCGATGCACCTTTTTACATTCTGCTTGTACCTTGTATTTCAAAATTGTAAAATAACTGTTATAACAAGGACCAATAGATACATGTGCTAAAAAACTGGTGAAGGCTAATTTATAATGACTTACTCTGTCTTTATTTCAGCTGATCATTCTGGCCAGTGGGGGTCCTCAGGCTTTGGTTAACATCATGAGGACCTTCACATATGAGAAGCTGCTGTGGACCACTAGCAGAGTGCTCAAGGTGCTCTCTGTTTGCTCCAGCAACAAGCCTGCCATCGTAGAAGCTGGTACGTACATACTTGGGAGCAAAGAATAGAATTGCAATGTAAATATCACTTGTGTACGGCTTCCATGTTTTGTTTTTTTTTTAAGTTTCGAGTCAATGATTTGCACTAGCACATACATATTTCTGACTTTTACATACAGTATTTAGTTGTGATTTCCTTTTAAGAGAAATAACTTGTCACATGTTGTTAAGTAGTTTTCTGTGTGCTTGCTTATCTGTAGGAGGTATGCAGGCCTTGGGGCTCCACCTGACAGACCCCAGCCAACGTCTGGTCCAGAACTGCCTATGGACTCTGAGGAATCTTTCAGATGCTGCCACTAAACAGGTTAAACAGAATCTTAAGTGCTGTCCGTGTTAACTTCCTGATGTAAAGAATTGTAGTTATAACCTTGGTGTAAATGCCATTTAAAAAAAATGTCTAATATAAAGCTCTATTGTTCAGTAAATGAAATTCAGATAATATCATCCTAAATTTTCAGTGAACAGTGTAAGAACACCTAGTGTACTACAGGAGCCTTCCCCACACAAGTAACAGCAACTGTGTTAATGTAATGTTCCAAGATGAAACTTGCTTTCTGCCTCTCACTGAGCTTTCTGTCCTTTTAAATCTGGCTCTACTCTCTGCAGGAGGGAATGGAGGGTCTCCTGGGGACCCTGGTCCAGCTGCTGGGCAGTGATGACATCAATGTAGTGACATGTGCTGCTGGCATCCTCTCCAACCTGACCTGCAACAACTATAGTAACAAACTCATGGTCTGCCAGGTATGTATTTCATAGCACAAGGTTCCCACGGTCAGAAAAAACTGGAGAAGTCATCAAATTTCAAGGTATAATTTTCCAAAAAATTATTTCATTAAGAGTTTTGCTGAACTGTTTAGGGGTGCAGACCCCACATTTCTTGTGAAAATATTCACTTTCAGATGAGAATGGGTGCAGAGTGGATCGTATACCTAAAGGTTGTGAATGACATCAAAATTATATTGTCAGTGTTTGAATTGTTATGGAAAAGTTGTGAATTTTTTTCTGTAAAAATATTTCTGAATCCTGTTGACATTTGGGAAACCAAGATTTATTTGTTTGAGTATCCCCAAACATGGAGCACCATTGCTTTGTGTACACTTTTTTGTTCTAATTCTTTGATGTTTATGATCATTTTCTATTGTTATGAAGTCTGTCTCATTAACTGGTCCTTTTAGGTTGGAGGTATTGAGGCCCTGGTGCGAACAGTCCTTCGGGCCGGCGACAGAGAGGACATAACAGAGCCGGCTGTATGCGCTCTGCGTCACCTGACTTCCCGTCACCAGGATGCTGAAATGGCCCAGAATGCTGTGCGTCTCCATTATGGCCTGCCTGTGGTGGTCAAACTCCTGCACCCTCCGTCCCATTGGCCACTCATCAAGGTCACAGTCCTTTCGTTGTTGCTCCTACACATAGATCCTTAGATAAAGTGCAACATTTGTATTAAAATTACTTGGTTCTTCTAAATGTCTTTAAATTTTTCACCTCTGTAGGCCACCGTTGGTCTGATTCGCAACCTGGCTCTTTGCCCGGCCAACCACAGTGCTCTGCGTGAGCAGGGAGCCATCCCAAGACTGGTCCAGCTCCTGGTCCGAGCTCACCAGGACACCCAGAGGCGCACTAGCATGGGAGGCAACCAGCAGCAGTTTGTGGTGTGTAAACTCGAGGCTTTCTTTATTTGGGCACAAACCAGCAGATTCCTATATTTCTGTTCAACATGTTTAATTTTTTTCTTTTTTTCCAATACCAATTTGTACAGGAGGGAGTACGTATGGAGGAAATAGTGGAAGGCTGCACAGGTGCCCTGCACATCCTGGCCAGGGATGTCCACAACAGAATTGTTATCAGAGGTCTTAACACCATTCCACTCTTTGTCCAGGTAAAATAACAACTTCATAGTGAAATTTACAGATGAATTAAGATCTTTTAGTCATTTTGCAATATTTATCATCAATCAGCTTTCGTTGGTTATGGTATGACTTTTATCTTGTCTGTGGTGTGTAGTTGCTGTATTCTCCAGTTGAGAACATCCAGCGTGTGGCAGCAGGTGTCCTGTGTGAACTGGCTCAGGACAAGGAAGCTGCAGAGGCAATCGAGGCTGAAGGAGCCACTGCCCCTCTCACTGAGCTGCTTCATTCCCGTAATGAGGGTGTTGGTGAGTAGACACATACAGATTATTCACATACTGTATTTTGAATTGTTGTTACCATCTCTAGTTACATGGGATTTGCTCATCTTTCCTGTAGCAACCTACGCTGCAGCCGTCCTCTTCCGCATGTCTGAGGACAAGCCCCAGGATTATAAGAAACGTCTGTCAGTGGAGCTGACCAGCTCTTTGTTCAGAACTGAGCCTATGGCCTGGAATGAGGTGAATAAATACACACAGCTGTTTGTCTGTTAAATGTTACATGTCTTTTCCAAGCAGGTTAGGTTAAGGTAGAAAAGAAATATCAATGTTCCCAGTAGTCATAAGTTTAGTGAGGCTGTTGTACACCTTGATGCTGTGCTCCTTTTTTGTCTCTGAGCTAATGTTATTTCATTCTTAGAAACATAGCATAATTGCAAGTTTCATTTGGGCGAAATGGTTTAAAATTTAGGGCAGCACGAGGATACGGACATCTATTCCTCAAATGTTTTAGTTGTACTAACTCTACATTTGCCTTTACTACAGACTGGAGACCTGGGACTGGATATGGGAGCTCAAGGAGACCCTCTGGCTTACAGGCAGGATGGTGAGTACCCCTACTCTATCTAATAAAACATCTCTGTTTGGTTCATCAGATATCTTTAAAATATTTGTATGTATATTTCAAAATCAAATGCCATTTGTATATTTCACTCTAATTTGATTTGATAATTACATTATGGAAACCCAGAATGACCAAAAACGGCTGTTGTATACTGGCTGATGACGTCCTGTTGTGGTTTTGGCACACTGCACTGGAAGCCAGTTTCATGTAGATAAAAGCAATAGTTGGAACAGGAACTTCTTCTAAGTGTTCTTATGTGTTTTACTTTCCTAACTTTTAAGACACAGCCTACCGCGCTTACCCAGCAGCCTACGGCCAGGACACCCTATTGGACCCCATGATGGAAGGCGCTGACTATCATGCTGACACTCTGCCAGACCTGGGCCACCACACTGATCCATTGCCAGACCTCGGTCACACCCAGGACCTAATGGACAGCAACCAGCTGGCCTGGTTTGACACCGACCTGTAGGATTGGTAAGACACTTCACTCTGTCACCTCATAGTCAAGTCAATGTTGGAATTATTGGCAACATTTTATTACAAATATGCCCTTGTGCTCTTTTACAGTTGTATTCAAGTAGAACCTGCATTGTGATCGGCCCGTATTGTCTGAAACAGCATTATAATTGGCCTGTAGAGTTGTTGAAGGTATGGAGTGGAATAAGAGGTCTTGGAAAGTGCCTGAAACACAAAAACAAAGAAGATGGTTGCCACTGGAATGTTTAAGCAAGTTGAAACAGGGGAAAGAAGTGGGATTAAGAATCAGTAAGATGTGGAATCACACAATGGAGGTCTGGAAGCAGGTTACCTAAATGGATGAATGCACATGAGGTGGATCTTAAAAGTTGGAAACACATATGTTTTAGCCTTGCCTGTATTCTTATCAGTTTTTGTTTCTATTTTTCTTATTCTATTTTTTTATTTCTTTTTGTATTACTCATTCTCTGTTATGGTACTGACCCAGCTTGCCTTCGCACTAGCCATCTTCATTTTATCTTCAATTGCTAATCATTTGTAATTTTTTTTTTTAAACGTATATTACATGTAGTGTTAAGTTATAGTGATATTATACAATGTTCCTTTGGTTTATGGCCGAATGTGTAGAACACTAATAATCAGTTGAATTGTACTCTGACTTAAAGTGTAACATTGTGTAGTTTTTTTTTTTATAATCTCAAAAATGGAGAATTATGCATTCTTAATATGTGCTTGTTTAAGCATAAAATATGTCAGTGTCACAAATGTTCTAAAGGGGGATACGGGTGAAATTGAGGGTGGGTTGGGGATAAATCTAGAGACAAGTGTTTTATATACAGTATCACTTGTAGGTTAACTATTTTGTATGCTATCATTGGATGTCTGATAGAAAAGTCTTTAATGCTATCACTGGTGGTCTAATAAAACCCAGTTTTATGTGCTATCAACGGTAGCTAGGTCGATGAACCAGTTGTAGTCCTGCTGTGCTTATTTTGGAGACGAGGTTATGACACGGCTGAACAATAAAATGGCATTTTATTTCATGGAGTCTGTCTTGTGTCTTTTGTCCTTGGAGTAACGGAATGTGTTGAAGGTGTTACATTTTGGCAGGAAATTCAAACTGTTAAAATCCAATCATCACATCCCATTGTTTGTTAATACTTGGCCTTATAGGTATGTCCAACCTGAGGGAAACTATGGGGGTTTTTCCTGATACCAGATGAGGCAGAGGTGGTACAGTCCACATGAGGACAGCACCTTTAACTGCCTCAAGCTTTTGTAGGTAGCATACTTCAGGAGTTGTAGTAATCGTTCCTAGTTTTTTGCTTTAGTTCAATTAAAGTCAATCTATTTTTAGATTATTTAGATTATTATTTAGATAATTTTTGTACTTTTAAAACAGCACAGAAAATGTAAAACACCAGACACAGAATGGGCATTGCCAGAACACCAAAATCAATCAATATACTAAAGAAAACAGGCTTTGGAGAAAAGGGGAAACAAAGAAAGTCGAAGACAAAACAGTGAAAAGACTCTGATAATGAAATCAGTCATATTGAATTTGTGGAGTTTCAGTAAAACTAACGTAAAAAAAAATATATATATATATATATATATATAAAATACATATTCTACCTAGAGGCTTAGTATGTCCAAAAGTCTACATATAATCTGTATTTTGAGTCCACTGTTTGTGATTTAATATAATAATAATGATACATCACCCTTATATAGCGCTTTTTTGGACACTCAGACGCTTCACAAACAAACTATATAATATATATCATATAATATATTAAACATTTAGTTTTCATCAAATGCAATTTACACCCTTAACTCCCCCTTAACTTTGTGTCATAATCTTTTAAGGTAAACACTTCCATATTATTATTATACAGAAAAGAGTTTTCTAATTACCTCATTGAAGGATACTGGTGTTTAAAAAGATGACTAACTTAAACTGGTTTTCTTCTTAAGCAAACTGAATATGGTTTATAGCAAAAATGATATAAAGTAATAGCACCTCATTAGTTTAAAGCTGTACATACAGGCATGAATAACAGTCACTGAACACAATGCTTGTTAAATAAATGCCTTGTTAAACTTTTTTTTTTTTTTTTTTTTTTTGCTTTAGTTCAATTAAAATCGGTCTGTTTTCAGATTTTTTTTTTTTTTTTTTTTTTTTTTTTTTTTTTTTTTTTTTACTTTAAAACAGCACTCAGAATGTAAAACACCAGACACAGAATGGGCATTGCCAGAACACCAAAATCAATCAATATACAAAAGAAAACAGGCTTTGGAGAAAAGGGGAAACAAAGAAAGTCAAAGACAAAACAGTGAAAAGACTTTGATAATGAAATCAGTCATATTGAATTTTTGGAGTTTCAGTAAAATGTGAAAAACAAAACATAAAATACATATTCTACCTAGAGGCTTAGTATGTCCAAAAGTCTACATATAATCTGCATTTTGAGTCATTTTGAATCCACTGTTCTTGATTTAATATATTAAACATTTAGTTTTCATTGAGTACAATTTACACCCTTAACTCCCCTTTAACTTTGTGTCATTATCTTTTAAGGTAAACACGTCCATATTATTATCTTAGAGAAAAGAGTTTTCTAATTACCTCATTGAAGGATACTGGTGTTTAAAAAGATGACTAACTTAAAGTGGTTTTCTTCTTAAGCAAACTGAATATGGTTTATAGCAAAAATGATATAAAGTAATAGCACCTCATTAGTTTAAAGCTGTACATACAGGCATGAATAACAGTCACTGAGCGCAATGCTTGTTAAATAAATGCCTAGTTAAATGAGATTTTTTGCTTTAGTTCAATTAAAATTGGTCTGTTTTCAGATTTATTTTTTTTTTTTACTTTAAAACGGCACTCAGAATGTGAAACACCGGACACAGAACGGGCATTGCCAGAACATCAAAATCAATCAATATACAAAAGAAAACAGGCTTTGGAGAAAAGGGCAAAACAAAAGGTCAATGGCAAAACAGTGAAGACTTGAATTTTTGTAGTTTCCGTAAAATGTGAAAAACAAAACATTCATTCTTTCATTCATTTTCTGAACCCCTTTATCCTCACTAGGGTCACGGGGGTCGCTTGGAGCCTATCCCAGCTACATAGGGGCGAAGGTGGGGTACAACCTGGACAGGTCGCCAGTTCATCGCAGGGCTAAAAAAAACAAAACATAAAATACATATTCTACCTAGAGGCTTAGTGTGTCCAAAAGTCTACATATAATCTGTATTTTGAATCCACTGTTCTTGATTTAATATATTAAACATTTAAATTTCATCAAGCACAATTTACACCCTTAACTCCCCCTTAACTTTGGGTCATTATCTTTTAAAGTAAACACTTCCATATTATTATTATACAGAAAAGAGTTTTCTAATTACCTCATTGAAGGATACTGGTGTTTAAAAAGATGACTAACTTAAACTGGTTTTCTTCTTAAGCAAACTGAATATGGTTTATAGCAAAAATGATATAAAGTAATAGCACCTCATTAGTTTAAAGCTGTACATACAGGCATGAATAACAGTCACTGAGCGCAATGCTTGTTAAATATATATCTTGTGAAATGAGTTTTTTGCTTTAGTTCAATTGAAATCTGTCTTTTTTATTTTATTTTATTTTATTTTATTTTATTTTATTTTATTTTATTTTATTTTATTTTATTTTATTTTATTACTTTAAAACAGCACTCAGAATGTAAAACACCAGACACTGAATGGGCATTGCCAGAACACCAAAATCAATCAACATACAAAAGAAAACAGGCTTTGGAGAAAAGGTGAAACAAAGAAAGTCGAAGACAAAACAGTGAAAAGACTTTGATAATGAAATCAGTCATATTGAATTTTTGGAGTTTCAGTAAAATGTGAAAAACAAAACATTAATACATATTCTACCTAGAGGCTTAGTATGTCCAAAAGTCTACATATAATCTGCATTTTGAATCCACTGTTCTTGATTTAATATATTAAACATTTAAATTTCATCAAGTACAATTTACACCCTTAACTCCCCCTTAACTTTGTGTCATTATCTTTTAAAGTAAACACTTCCATATTATTATTATACAGAAAAGAGTTTTCTAATTACCTCATTGAAGGATACTGGTGTTTAAAAAGATGACTAACTTAAACTGGTTTTCTTCTTAAGCAAACTGAATATGGTTTATAGCAAAAATGATATAAAGTAATAGCACCTCATTAGTTTAAAGCTGTACATACAGGCATGAATAACAGTCACTGAGCGCAATGCTTGTTAAATAAATGCCTAGTTAAATGAGATTTTTTGCTTTAGTTCAATTAAAATTGGTCTGTTTTCAGATTTATTTATTTTTTTTACTTTAAAACGGCACTCAGAATGTGAAACACCGGACACAGAACGGGCATTGCCAGAACATCAAAATCAATCAATATACAAAAGAAAACAGGCTTTGGAGAAAAGGGCAAAACAAAAGGTCAATGGCAAAACAGTGAAGACTTGAATTTTTGTAGTTTCCGTAAAATGTGAAAAACAAAACATTCATTCTTTCATTCATTTTCTGAACCCCCTTTATCCTCACTAGGGTCACGGGGGTCGCTTGGAGCCTATCCCAGCTACATAGGGGCGAAGGTGGGGTACAACCTGGACAGGTCGCCAGTTCATCGCAGGGCTAAAAAAAACAAAACATAAAATACATATTCTACCTAGAGGCTTAGTATGTCCAAAAGTCTACATATAATCTGTATTTTGAATCCACTGTTCTTGATTTAATATATTAAACATTTAAATTTCATCAAGCACAATTTACACCCTTAACTCCCCCTTAACTTTGGGTCATTATCTTTTAAAGTAAACACTTCCATATTATTATTATACAGAAAAGAGTTTTCTAATTACCTCATTGAAGGATACTGGTGTTTAAAAAGATGACTAACTTAAACTGGTTTTCTTCTTAAGCAAACTGAATATGGTTTATAGCAAAAATGATATAAAGTAATAGCACCTCATTAGTTTAAAGCTGTACATACAGGCATGAATAACAGTCACTGAGCGCAATGCTTGTTAAATATATATCTTGTGAAATGAGTTTTTTGCTTTAGTTCAATTGAAATCTGTCTTTTTTATTTTATTTTATTTTATTTTATTTTATTTTATTTTATTTTATTTTATTTTATTTTATTTTATTACTTTAAAACAGCACTCAGAATGTAAAACACCAGACACTGAATGGGCATTGTCAGAACACCAAAATCAATCAACATACAAAAGAAAACAGGCTTTGGAGAAAAGGTGAAACAAAGAAAGTCGAAGACAAAACAGTGAAAAGACTTTGATAATGAAATCAGTCATATTGAATTTTTGGAGTTTCAGTAAAATGTGAAAAACAAAACATTAATACATATTCTACCTAGAGGCTTAGTATGTCCAAAAGTCTACATATAATCTGCATTTTGAATCCACTGTTCTTGATTTAATATATTAAACATTTAAATTTCATCAAGTACAATTTACACCCTTAACTCCCCCTTAACTTTGTGTCATTATCTTTTAAAGTAAACACTTCCATATTATTATTATACAGAAAAGAGTTTTCTAATTACCTCATTGAAGGATACTGGTGTTTAAAAAGATGACTAACTTAAAGTGGTTTTCTTCTTAAGCAAACTGAATATGGTTTATAGCAAAAATGATATAAAGTAATAGCACCTCATTAGTTTAAAGCTGTACATACAGGCATGAATAACAGTCACTGAGCGCAATGCTTGTTAAATATATATCTTGTGAAATGAGTTTTTTGCTTTAGTTCAATTGAAATCTGTCTTTTTTATTTTATTTTATTTTATTTTATTTTATTTTATTTTATTTTATTTTATTTTATTACTTTAAAACAGCACTCAGAATGTAAAACACCAGACACTGAATGGGCATTGCCAGAACACCAAAATCAATCAACATACAAAAGAAAACAGGCTTTGGAGAAAAGGTGAAACAAAGAAAGTCGAAGACAAAACAGTGAAAAGACTTTGATAATGAAATCAGTCATATTGAATTTTTGGAGTTTCAGTAAAATGTGAAAAACAAAACATTAATACATATTCTACCTAGAGGCTTAGTATGTCCAAAAGTCTACATATAATCTGCATTTTGAATCCACTGTTCTTGATTTAATATATTAAACATTTAAATTTCATCAAGTACAATTTACACCCTTAACTCCCCCTTAACTTTGTGTCATTATCTTTTAAAGTAAACACTTCCATATTATTATTATACAGAAAAGAGTTTTCTAATTACCTCATTGAAGGATACTGGTGTTTAAAAAGATGACTAACTTAAACTGGTTTTCTTCTTAAGCAAACTGAATATGGTTTATAGCAAAAATGATATAAAGTAATAGCACCTCATTAGTTTAAAGCTGTACATACAGGCATGAATAACAGTCACTGAGCGCAATGCTTGTTAAATATATATCTTGTGAAATGAGTTTTTTGCTTTAGTTCAATTGAAATCTGTCTTTTTTATTTTATTTTATTTTATTTTATTTTATTTTATTTTATTACTTTAAAACAGCACTCAGAATGTAAAACACCAGACACTGAATGGGCATTGCCAGAACACCAAAATCAATCAACATACAAAAGAAAACAGGCTTTGGAGAAAAGGTGAAACAAAGAAAGTCGAAGACAAAACAGTGAAAAGACTTTGATAATGAAATCAGTCATATTGAATTTTTGGAGTTTCAGTAAAATGTGAAAAACAAAACATTAATACATATTCTACCTAGAGGCTTAGTATGTCCAAAAGTCTACATATAATCTGCATTTTGAATCCACTGTTCTTGATTTAATATATTAAACATTTAAATTTCATCAAGTACAATTTACACCCTTAACTCCCCCTTAACTTTGTGTCATTATCTTTTAAAGTAAACACTTCCATATTATTATTATACAGAAAAGAGTTTTCTAATTACCTCATTGAAGGATACTGGTGTTTAAAAAGATGACTAACTTAAAGTGGTTTTCTTCTTAAGCAAACTGAATATGGTTTATAGCAAAAATGATATAAAGTAATAGCACCTCATTAGTTTAAAGCTGTACATACAGGCATGAATAACAGTCACTGAGCGCAATGCTTGTTAAATATATATCTTGTGAAATGAGTTTTTTGCTTTAGTTCAATTGAAATCTGTCTTTTTTATTTTATTTTATTTTATTTTATTTTATTACTTTAAAACAGCACTCAGAATGTAAAACACCAGACACTGAATGGGCATTGCCAGAACACCAAAATCAATCAACATACAAAAGAAAACAGGCTTTGGAGAAAAGGTGAAACAAAGAAAGTCGAAGACAAAACAGTGAAAAGACTTTGATAATGAAATCAGTCATATTGAATTTTTGGAGTTTCAGTAAAATGTGAAAAACAAAACATTAATACATATTCTACCTAGAGGCTTAGTATGTCCAAAAGTCTACATATAATCTGCATTTTGAATCCACTGTTCTTGATTTAATATATTAAACATTTAAATTTCATCAAGCACAATTTACACCCTTAACTCCCCCTTAACTTTGTGTCATTATCTTTTAAAGTAAACACTTCCATATTATTATTATACAGAAAAGAGTTTTCTAATTACCTCATTGAAGGATACTGGTGTTTAAAAAGATGACTAACTTAAACTGGTTTTCTTCTTAAGCAAACTGAATATGGTTTATAGCAAAAATGATATAAAGTAATAGCACCTCATTAGTTTAAAGCTGTACATACAGGCATGAATAACAGTCACTGAGCGCAATGCTTGTTAAATATATATCTTGTGAAATGAGTTTTTTGCTTTAGTTCAATTAAAATCGGTGTGTTTTTACATTTTTTTAATTAATTTTTTTTTTTTTAACTTACACACAAAATGTAAAACACGAGACACAGAATTCGGCATTGCTGCACTTCTCTAAAGTTAAACTTACAAAAATATTCCCTGACATAAACCCTATCTGCGACAGATGCAAGCAAGCCCCAGCAACAGTATACCACATGTTATGGTCCTGCTCCAAACTGACCCCTTTCTGGAACTCTTTTTTTTTTTTTATTTTATTTCCAAGGCATATGGGTGCCGTATTCAGCCATCTCCTCTTACTGCTATTTTCGGTCTCATTTCATGCACGGATGACTCAGTACCTTCAGTTAATCTACAAAAAGTTGTGGCCTTTGCATCTTCACTTGCCAGACGTACCATTCTCTTCAAATGGAAGGACTCATCACCTCCAACACACGATCAATGGATTAGAGACATCGTGCTTAATATAAAGTTAGAAAAAATTAGGTGCACCCTAAATAACTCTATCAATAAATTTTACAAAATATGGGAGCCTCTTTTACACTGCATGAATATGTTGCCTGGCCTGGAACTTTAAAAACATTTTAGGTGTTTATATTGTTATTGACCTGTTTTGTTTATTTATTTTCTCTCCTCCTCTAATGGTACCAGAATGCACTGTCTACACTGTCTTTATGTGTGTCTTGTTTGTATTACCCTTTTTTTTTTTCTTTTGTTTTGCCTTGGGTTCTGTTTGTTTATTATGTCTAGTGTCAATCTTTGTATTATAAATACATTGCTTGAAATTATAAATGTCATACTTGTGAAATGAAAAGTTTTATAAATGTTGAAAAGTTCTATAAATAAAGTTTGAAAAAAAAAAAAAAAAAAAAAAGAATTCGGCATTGCCAGAATACAAAATCAATAAACATACAAAACCGAAGAGGGCTTGTAAAAAAGTGGAAAAACAAAGAAAGTCAAAGTCAACCATCTCCAGGCCTTTGATAGTTTTGTGTATTTCATTTGTTATAACAAACGTGTTCCATCTTAGCAGTAAATGGCATCTCATGAAGCCACCTAATAATTTCATTTTTCCTCTGCATCTGAAAACCTGTTCATGATGGGATGGAAACCAACGTACAGCCAAGTAACAGGCCGGACTTCCACTTCCACTTCACTTGGAAAACCAATTAAATATTCCACTCAGAAATGTCTAAATACTTGCTTTATGTATTTTAGATTAAACTCATTTGAACTATGTTACACACTGTCGTTAGTTGAATCTACAGTCTATCATCTTCCATAAGATCATCAGATTACACTGGTCAACAACAAATTTATTGTTGAAGTTTTCTGAGCTGATTTAGGATCATTTTGGTGTGCTGAATCCAAAAATCACATTAATTTTGCTCAATCAGGTCAACTTTCTGAACTATGCTACATATTGGCTTTTTAACATTTTTGCTTACATTTATGGGCATTTTCACATCATATGATACAAAATTCTTTCATATTTCTTGCAATAAATGAGTTCTGAAGATTTTACTTTTGCCAATTTATGATTAATGGTTTTTTTTAATATTACAGGTGAATGAAATGGCTTCGACTAGAAGATCTTGCAAAAATAAGCCTGACGTATTCTGCTACATCTGCGGTGAATACACCATTGTACCTAACAGGAATCAAGTCACAGGTTTCATAAAGTGTGCTTACCAATCTTATTTTGGTATTAATTATTATATTTTGTATATTTATTATATTTTTAGAAAAAAAAACCTGACCTGATTGAGAAAAACAGATGTCATTTTTGGATTTAGCGGTGCAAAATGGTCCTAATTCAGTTAAAAAAACCTAGACAACTTGCAAAAAACATTTTTTTGTAACCCAGTGTTATTTATATCCTCCTGACACCCAGCAACGCATTTTGTCCTCTGTAGTGGACAAGAGCTTCACAGCTTTATTTAAAAAAAAAAAAAGTACTGGGACACATTGAATTCAGGTGTTTTTTTTTTTTAAAGAATATATTTATTAAATTTTCATTTTTCAAAACAACACAAAACAAAACAGCTCAGCACCACAGTCAAAACTGAAATAGCGATTCACAGTCAGCGTGGAGACAGATTCTCATCACATTCATATCTATACAATACAACAAAAAGTTCATTCCAGAGCAGATGAAAGCTCGAGACAGAACTGAGGACACATTTCCTTCAGTATAGTCCAGGAAGGGTTTCCAAATGTGATTGAATATGTTGATCCTAGAGTGTGCCAGACATGTCAAAAAGTCAAGTGGAATGTGCTCCAGTATCAGCTTCCTCCATCCAGAAACAGTAGGGGGTTAATTAGAAGTCCAGTGTTCTAGTATATTCTTTCGGGCACAGAATGTTAAAATATTATACAGTTTCCTATTATGTTTGTTAATGATACACCAGGTGTTTCTTTTCTAACGGGTCTGGGATACAAAACAATAATGATAAATTTATTGCTTTTATATTGGAATAAATATCATTGCATTGGTTAGTTTGGTTTCAGTTGTTATCTTTGCTTCCAAAATGCCTCAGTGATGGTTTTTACTTAATTTCTCTCAACATCAATTTTGTTTAGATTTTTTTTTTTTTTTTTTTTTTTAATCCATGACTGATTTAAAATTTTCAAATCTCTACATTTCTGAAATATTTTTCATGCTCTGATTGTAAATAATATTTCTCTACCGCAACTAGCAATCTATATTTTCTTCACATCTCACTGAGGAGGAAAAATCTTCCAGTGAACTTTAAGGTTTTCCTAATCCGTTTACTATTGGTTACGTACATTATAAGAACTCTAAACAGATGTTACTATATCATTAAGGAAGCAAAAGTAATGTGTTATGTTTTATAAATGTGAGATGGGGCTGGGATTTAATACGTTATCTTCTTTCCACTTCTTTTTGAGCTGTACACATTGAATTTATTTTGTTATTACTAGTGTACATGGCAATTGCTATATTGTCTTGATCACCCTTATTTATTAATGTATTTGCTCTGCTATTAGAGCCTTGTACACATAAAATTGTTCTGTTTTTTTCTTCTGCTCAAAACGAATGAACGAAGGAATGAAGGAAGGAAGGAAGGAAGGAAGGAAGGAAATATTGATGTTTATAAACTTTATAGACAAAAATATTCAGACATACAGTTGTGTGCAAAAATAGTAGAACACTTGTCAAATCTTAAGAAACAGGTGGTTTATTTGTTCCCAGAGCCTGAATTTCACTATTTTGCCATTGCAAAAGGTAACGGCAAAGGTACTGAGAATATGTCACCTACAGATTTATCAGTCCAGTCCTTTTTTAGCTTACCGGCCAACAGGCTGTAAGCTACTGTCATCATGCGTCGTCGTCGTTTGTCGTCGTTTGTCGTCGTCTGTCGTCGTCTGTCGTCGTCTGTCATCGTCTGTCATCCGTTACAAAACTTTCAATCATCTTCTTCTCCGAAACTACAATTCCGATTGACTTCAAACTTGGTATACAGCTTCTTTATGATGATGTCAACAAACGTTAGTGAAATTATTTGGATCCGGATCTGATTCTGGATTTGGTGTGACTTTGAAAAATTTCACCATTATAAGAAATAGGAAGTGGATTGATCCAATAAATCTGTAAGTATCAATGATATCAAGTAGGAATTTGAATTTTTGACAGATCTGATGGGAATATGACCAAAACATGGGCTATTTCTGTAATATAATAAATACACAGAACTGGATGATAATAAATGGCATCTGGATACGTTTCCCAAAGCTTTTAATTTGGTAAGCTACAGGGCCATTGGTCCTATTTTTTACATTTTACTCTAATATTTAGTGTGCCCCCCCTTGGCAACAATCTAAGGAAACTCTAAGGAAACTCTCTGGAATGAGCCTCAGAGAGCGTGGAATGACACTGGGGTTGAAACTCTCAGAAAATACATCGACACAATACCAGAAAGATGCACTGCTGTGATTGTTGCCAAGGGGGGCTATACTAAGTATTAGAGTAAAATGTAAAAAAAGGACTGGACTGATAAATTTGTAGGTGAAATATTCTCATACCTTTGCTGTTTCCTTTTGCGATGGCAAAATAGTGAAATTCAGGCTCTGGAAAAAAATAAACCTCCAGTTTCTTCAGATTTGACAAATGTTCTAATATTTTTGCACACCACTGTATCATAGCTACAGCTCAGCTCCTATTTATGCTGATTTGAGATAGAAACATAAATATTTATGATATTTATCACAATATAAAACTATATTATGACATTTGTCGCAATTGTTTTGTATTCCAGACCTCTGTTAGAAAAGAAACACCTGAATTCAACATGTCCACATACTTTTGTCCATACAGTGTATGACTTAGGCAATTTTGCTATGAGGATAATGACATGCAAATTTGTACTTAAGTGCAGTATCAGAGTAAGAATAGCCTACGTACTCATATCCCACCGCTGAATAATAGTTAACACTGTGTTGTCAAATAATACATGTAGGATTTCAAAGTACAGAGGATGGTACCAATAAATGAAGAGGTGAAGGGACAGTCACTAACGCCTGTAACTCTGGATTTCAGAATGTGCACTAAACCAACAAAAGCAGCCTGACAGTACTTGACATATTCAAATGAGGGAAGGTTTAGCCTTTTCTTTTACCTTGAACAGCCTCTTAACAGACTTGTCTGTAGCTCAAAGCCTTTCTGGCACAAAAGGATCTTTCACGTCTATTCAGCAGATAGTCTGTTGTCGAAGGTTAACTTCCAGACAAGAAACTATTCACTGTCAAAGACACTTCCATTGAACCTGAACTTATATTTTGTGCCAGTCATTCTGAGTGATGATTCATGATGGGTGTTGAGGACTGATAGAATAAAGAAAAAGGCACATATTCAACACTTTGGTACATCTTAGAGTCACTGCGACAAAGGTTTGAGTATCGCTGTTTGTGTTTTTATAACAAAGAAGGAACTGTAAATGTGAGGTATCAACTGTATCAAAGAAAAGATTGTATTAACCCATAAAATGTTACCTACAATTCATATCAATCCATGTAAATAATTGGTGTAAAATGCAGTCTGTCGTCTTTTCTTGGTCATCAGATATGACCCATTTGGACGTTCAGAGGCTCTGTAGTTACCATGGAAACACCGTCATCTTCTACAACATTGATTCACCAGTAAAACCCATGGAGTTGGATCAATGACAGTGGATGGAGACATTTGTTTTTATGTTCGGTTAATGATATATATTTTCCTGAAAAAGTCACTTTTTCTTCAGTTTTTTCTGTGTTTGATATGATAATCCTCAAATGTAATGTCAGCATGATGATTAAAGTACATGATCAGTAAATTAATTATAGGAAAATACCTGTTTTTCATTGAAGAAATGCAAAATACAAAGGATAATATTATGAAAAATGGTGTGAAATTACTAAAGAAATGTTAAATAGAGAGAAATATTTTAGGAACTGCCACAGAAGTAGCACTTTGCCTTTATGAGTTAAAGCAGTGTTTTTCAACCTTGGGGTCGGGACCCCACGTGGGGCCGCCTGGAATTCGAATGGGGTTGCCTGAAATTTCTGGCAATTGATAAAAAAAAAACACAAAAAAAAAAACAAAAAAAAAACAACAACTTAATAATAGAAAAATATATGGTGAGCTGAGAGAGACAATTAAAATCCATCAAAGACATGACAAACTGTGAAGCTGAAACTGAAGCACTGTGGTTCTGTTTATCTGTCAAATGTTCATTGTGGTCAGTTTCAGATGCTGCAGCTCTTTCATAATTCATAGTTTCAGTTCTTGTTTGTTCAGTATTAATTGTCAGCCTTGTAAATCACAGCTGGACTGACTGTACATATCCTGACCAAGGAAAATAAAATTCTCACTTTGTGCAGTAATCTACACCTGGCTTTTCTGCCTCCGACTGTATATTATTATGGTCATAATAATATACATTAAATAGACTAAATGTCTTCTAAAATTAATGTTTATTTGCAAAAACAAATTAATTTTAGCAAAAAAAAAAAAAGTTTCTGTTTTGAATGTCTGGTGTCACCAGAAATTTGTGATGTTAAAATGGGGTCATGAGCCAAAAAAGGCTGGGAACCACTGGGTTAAGGAAAGTGTAAAAGCAAAGGCTGTGTCCAAATAGAAGGACGATGCAACAAACTGCAATCACACAGTCAAAAATCCTATCCAATCCAACTTTATATGTAAAGCACTTTAAAATAACCACAGTGGACCAAAGTGCTGTACAGAAAAATAAATATCAACCAAAATAATACAAGAATAGATTAAAAGACATAGAACAACTGTAAAAATAAAATTTAAAAAAAAAATAAAAATGAATAAATAAATGAAAATACAGAAGAACAGATAAAACCTAAATAAAAGAATAATATACAGGAATAGATTAAAACATAAAAAGCTATACAATTAAAAACAACAGCAAATAAGAACAATAAACCAATAACAAATACCAGAAATGACACCACTCGTTCATGTCATATATTTCACCACAATAATATATTTCTTTTAGATCCCCAGTCTCCAGGTGCTTTTATCTGTAAGACATCCGTAGGTCAATATTTTGTTGCAACAAGAAAAATAATTAACAATACTTGTGAGTAGTTCATCTTAACTTTAAAAAAACATGAGATATTTTCAGTGTTTGTGTCTCAATAATATTAGATGTCATATGTTTTAGATGTAAATTCAAAGTCACTGAACCAATGACTGTAAAATGACCTTTAATACTAAAATCCTCATCATTGTACCAACAGATTTTAACAAGTAAATAAAACATTATATCAATAAATTGCTTAAATAGGTTCGATTTAGTGCAATATTTGTTCAAACTTCCTGCAGCTGCTTTGATTAGATAAAACTTAGACTACCAGAGTTTGTCCTGTCCCTGTACTTTCTGGACTGCATTAGTTTTAAGTGTAAAATACTAGAATTATTTGACAAACTGTGACACATATATACAGTGGTTCGACACATTCATTTAGTTCAAAGACGGATATCGTTATCCTCACAGCATAACTGCCTAAGTCATACACTATATGGACAAAAGTATTGGGACATGTTGTATTAAAGTGTTTCTGTCTAACAGGGGTCTGGGATACAAAACAATAATGACAAATATCATAATATAGTTTTATATTGTGATAAATATCATAAATATTGATGTTTATATCTTAAATCAGCATGAACAGGACATCTTACAGCTGTATCCATGATGTGTCCCAATATTTTTGGCTCCATAGTTTATAAACATCAATATTTTTATTAGTTTAATGGGAGATTTCTCCTCCTAAGAGAGATGTGAAGAAAGTGGATGCTTAGTCGTTGTAGAAATTTGTTATTTACAGTCAGAGCACCAAAAATATTTCAGAAATTTAGAGATATAACATTTAAAATCACTTAATCCTTAGAAAAAAAACAAACTAAAATTGATGTTGAGAGTAATTAAATAAAAACATCTCTGAGGCATTTTGGAGGCAGTTACACCAAACTAACCAATTCAATGCATTTATCACAATATAAAACTATATGATGATATTTGTCATTATTGTTTTGTATCCCAGACCCCTGTTAGAAAAGAAACACCTGAATTCAACATGTCCCAATACTTTTGTCCATAAGACAAGGTTCAAGGTTTGAGTTGCGTTTTAGTGACATTAAGGGCAAAAATTCAAGTTCTTGGTTATGGACTGAAAATATATCAGTTTTGGGTCAAATTTTCTCAGGAATCTGAAATCATTTATGCAAAATCTTTGGTGGTTTTCAAATGACTGAGCCTTTATTGACACAAGGTTGAAACAAAAAAACATGAAATTTGGCCCATGCATGACTGGATTTAACCATTTAATTTCTGTCAAAAATCAAACCTAACATGCTTTCTTCTCTTCATCTGTGAGCTTTGAATCCTCCCCAGGAGGCCTTCCTTCCTCCACCCCTGGATGGCTTTGGTCTGGGCAGCTTAGCCCTATTCAGTCAGTCTGAAATAAAAAAAAATATATCAATTAGGCATTACTCCATAACATGTGTAAGAGTTGTTTTATTAGTTTAACTCTAAATTGCTCTATAGAAGCCTTCCTAAAGTCATTCTGGCTGCTTAAATTGGCTTCATCATCGACAGAGCAAGTCCAAATCTAACAAACTGGTGGGCAGTTTCAAAAACAAATATGAAAATTTGGTTGTAAAAAAAAACAAAAAACTTGATCTCACTTTAGGAAAGTAAATGGGCCTAAATAATCTAAACTAACTGTGGCCCATGTAGGTGGGCAGAACTGATTAAATTTTGGAGGCTAGATATCGAAAATTGAGTGAATGCAAGTTTTTTTTTACAATGGTATGTATTTTTTCACAAACTAAAAACAGATGGGGGTAGGGTTAGTAAAAGTAATGATTTGACTGATCTAATATTAGAATATACTTAATTGTTGGGTAATGCTTTATTCACAACAGAAAAAGAAAGAGAATGGTGTATAATACAAACAGATTTATGATAATATCAACTCTACATAAAGAATTATAAGTCCAATTCTTACCTAGAAGCCGAAAAATCCAAACCAAATAGTCCCAGGACGTCTTCTGAGGAACTGGCTGATATGACGTCACTGACTTTGAACTGAAATCACTGAAACTGATACTCATTCAAAAGGCCAGACCAGAAACTCTACTTCTGAGGTTCAAAGGAAGCAAGTTCAATGAAAATTTGCAAGCAGCAACAGGATTAATATGAGTTTTCAAATTATTTGTCACTGAAAAAGGATAATTTTTGCCCACTTTTCAACAAACATCATGCAAAAAGTCCCACAAGGACAAGTGATACACATTTTTTGATGTTATATTCTGAAACTGCACAATTTTTCCAATAGATTTAAGACAAGACACTGCATGAAAGGTATACATTTATTCCACAATATTTTTTCACAGTAATGTCACAATAATGATACTCAAAGTTTCAACCTTGTCATATAGTGTATTACTTAGGCAATTATGCTGTGAGGATAACGATAAATGTCATTGTTTATGATATTTTGTTCATATCTTCCTTTCTTATATCTCTCATTTAACAGGTCTTATTTATTTTATTTCATTGTAATTTCTTCCTTTTTTTCTCCGTTCTGGTTTCTCAGTTCTGGTTGTAGTTGTTGTTACCATTATAATTATCACCATGGCTGTTATTGTTGATATTCTCTTGTGAGGGTCTTCACCATCTTCTTCTTCTGTTTTCTTCCCCCTTCATTGTTTCCTTCTCTTCTCCCCCTTTCTTCTCCTTCCCTCTGTTCCTTCATGTCAGGTCCGGCATCTAAATGTGGTTCAACGAAACTCAAAATAAAACAGTAAAATATCAAGGGGAGCTTCAAATACTTTATGAACTTTCCCTTAGTAAAGCAAATTTGTTCAGCACCAAAAGGCAGCCAGGCTACCATTCTGCTGTTAGGATGCTGGACAAGACAAGTTAAAAAAATAATTAAAAAAAACAAATTCAATATGTCCCAATACTTTTGTCCATATAGTGCAGGGGTGTCAAACTCATTTTAGTTCAGGGGCCAAATCCTCCCAATATGATCTGAAGTGGGCCGGACCAGTAAAGTAATAGCATAATAATATATAAAATAATGCCAACTCCAAAGATTTCAATGTGTTTATAGAGAAAAAAAGTACAATTATGGAAATCTTTACATCTATAAACTGTCTTTTAAAAATGGGAAAAACATGAACAACCATGAAAAAACTGAAATTTATTAAGAAAAATAAGTGCAATTTTAACTATATTTTGCCTCTGCTTATCATTTGTAAATGTGCATTACAACTCACAGATCACAATGGATCTGCAAATTTACAAAATATTTTAGTAACTGGCAGAAAATCAATAAAATTACGTTTACTTCTCTTAACACATTTCTAGTTTTTCATATTTTTTGTGAAAGGCTAGTTTGTACATTTAGACATTTTCATGTAATTTCACTTTTTCGCACTAAAACAGAGGAAAAATTTGGAATTGCCATTGTTTGTAGGTTTTCATGATAGTATTTTACTGATCTGACCCACTTGAGACTAAAGTAGGGCTTTTTATGACCCCTAAAGTAAAACGACAGACTGTTAATATCTTCAGTCTAATTTTTGCATTTCACAAATTCATCCTATGGGCCAGATTGGACCCTTTGGCGGGCTGGATTTGGCCCCTGGGCTGCATGTTTGACACCTGTGATATAGTGTATGACTTAGGCAGTTATGCTGTGAGGCCAACAATATGACACACAAGTACATTTTAGCTGTTATTTAGCCTTCCAATGATGTCTTTTATATCATCTGAATTATATTATAATACACCCCGTTGCTTTATTTAGTTTTTTTTATTATCAGCGGTTACACCAAAGTTGCTCAACAGGTTTGACGGTGATCCATCAGTGCAGGTTTACAGTCGGAGCTCTAACGTCTATACTATATGATGCACAGTGGAATGTGTATTCACTGTGAACGAGGAGCATTTCATGTGTGAAGGGGGTGTAACGATAGATCAGATAGAACTTCCCCAATCCTTTGGGCAGAACCCTCAGGAAACTGAGGAAATGTTAGGGTGGAGTCATGTCAACAGGTCGTCAGTGTCTTTGTGAATGCAGTTGTTTGTGTTTAGTTTGTCTATGAACTACATTATCACATTCACATGTACAGGACATTCTTAAGACTTCAGAAACAGCAAGATTCATGTAAACTATATGTATTAGTGAAAAAATGTATCAGTGAAAAAAGTGATAAATTTACTAGACTGTGAGACTAGAATCAATTAATACTTAGTCAATTAATACAATATTGTCAATAAAAGAGAATAAAGATGGTTTTAATGTTGTATCAAATTAAACATATTTACCGCTACAATAATACAAGCAAATTAGGCTACTGGTATTATTATTATTATTATTATTATTATTATTATTATTATTATTATAATCCATCCATCCATGGGTTATTATTATTATTATTATTATTATTATTATTATTATTATTATTATTATTATTATTATTATATTTTTTGCATTATTATAATAATTGTTGTAATAATGCAAAAATATAATAATAATAATAATAATAATAATAATAATAATAATAATAATAATAATAATAATAATAATAATAATCCATGGATGGATTATTATGAAAAAAAACAAAAAAAACAATGCGATTGATTTTTCACAAACCTATTTTTGATGGAGTTACAAAAATGTCCTCTCAGCTGAAAACGATGTGTTTAATTTTAGACACAAAGAAACATGTATTTACTGATTTACTGTGAGAAAACGATGAAATAAAAACATTTTTAATGCTGCTAATCTGTTATTTTCTCACATTTTAACATACCTTCATGGAGATAATATGCAAAAAACAACTTTTTATTTAAAAAAAACAAAACAAAACTGTTAACCCTTTCATGCACAAATTATTAGAACCTTAATCAAATTTTTTTCCTGAGTGTTTTTATTCCTCTTTAGGCATGAAAAAAACAATGCGATTGAAATTTTTCTTCTGAAAAATAAATAAAATAAATAAAATAAAAATAATTTAAAAAAAAAAAAAAATAGATAATAATAATAACGAAAAAAAATTCTTATGAGCGTATTTTTCATGAAGTTGCAAAAATGTCCACTCAGCTGGACACCACACGTTTAATTTTTGACGCACAGAAACATGTATTTACTGATAAATTGTGTGAAAACTATGGGGAGGGCTTGTGATTCTGGGGGTTTATGCTCAGGAGAGATCTACATAATGTTACCAATTCATGCCAGAAAAGATATGTAGTGTCTTACAACTTTAATAAAGATGTGTAAAAAAAAACAAAAAAAACCAAAAACAAAACAAACAAAAAAAAAAGAACAACAAAATCCATTAATATACAAGAGAACAGCTGTAGAATAGCTGTCCACTGGACTGACCACTATGGATGAAAGGGTTAATTATAGTCTATTAACAATTAGAATTAGCATGTAACTTTGCATAAACAGCAAAGTTACAGTAATGGTATGAATGTCAGTGTATGGGATGGTGCATAAGCGTCCACTGCGTCAGCTGATATGGAACTAACACAACAAATTCTTTATTCTTCTATTTTGGTTTTAATTATCCTGCTGTACAGCACTTTGGTCCACTGTGGTTGTTTTAAAGTGCTTTACAAATAAAGTTGGATTGGATAAATATGCATGATCCCTATTAAATAAACCAATAAATAATACAAAATAAATAAATAGAACAGCTGTCCACTGTGGTGACCACTATGCATGAAAGGGTTAATGTGGTATGGCATGATTTTATTTCTTATGCAGAACAGCTGACAATGCACCTTGACTCTGGTTAATAAGTGCTGTGTACAAAATGATTGAGTAATTACATAGCGGAACCCTTTAAATTTTTTTATTTATTTATTTATTTTTTTATTTATTGTGGCGTCTTATACCTCTGTTATATGTCTCAGTGTTTGTCTTACTCTTTGTATGTTTGAAAGACTGAATATGAATGAAAATACATTGATAAAAAAAAAAAAGAACCCCCCAGGATGAGGGTAAACCACGTCTGTGGTCAGCTTGAGGCTTGACTCAGAGAAGAGGACATTCCTACCTGGCATAGTCCCAGAAGTTGCACTGTTCAAACCTCCAGGTATTTCTGTCAGTTGGACAATAGGACATAAACTCAGGCTTCGTCACCCTGTGGCTGTGGACACCTTTGATGAGGGTGTCTAGTGTTGAAAGGCCGAAACACCTTATGACTCAAAGTACACTATTAATGACGCGTCCCCAAATTTACATCCTTCCCATGTCTGAGATCCAGCTCCCATCCCCCTCTCAACATCAAGGCAAACCTCATGTGCACACCATCTATTGACACAATGGACACTTTAACATCATGTCCTGCATTTCATGATTCTGTAGGAAAACTATAATAAGTAGAGCAGCGTTCTTAAAATGTGAAAGTTTCCTGTTTTCATGTAGGCCCACTGATTCACAGCCTCAATAATTAATCAATAATACCACTAATGTGACCAGTAGTGATATAGGCAGCAGCAATGTCAGATTAAATCGATAAAATGTTGAAAGTACACAGTTAAAAGACACTAGGGTGAATTAATACTTGATTGATGCTTAAATTATACATTCAGTAAATAAAGAAGGAAAGATTGTTCTATAACAAATATCAAGCAGAATTAAACACATTTAAATACATTACAGGTAAATTTTGACATAAAGTAGTGATTAGACTTTACACCACCACATTTAGACCACAACCCAAGTATAACATCAATGAATTTTGTCAAGTATTTAATCATTTTAGGCTGTTTTTCTTCATTTAGTTTGATTATATGAAATATTTACTTTGCATTAAGTACATTTTATAACTTTCAGTCTCAGTTTTAAGGTAAATAGAGTAAAGCTAGTTTTACATAATTATTAATTAAGTAGAGGTAAACATATTTAAATAATGTATTAATTAAATTTCAACAAAATAATGGAAAGACTTTGATAATGAAATCAGTCATGTTGAATTTTGGAAGTTGCAGTAAAACTAATATATAAAAAACATTACATAAAACACATATTTTACCTACAGGCTTAGTATGTCCAAAAATCTACTTATAATTGGTGTGAGTCATGTAGAGTCTGCAGCTCTTGATTAATATATGTTCAAAATTTAGTTTTCATCTAGTACAATTTGCACCCTTAAGGGGCTCTATGCACAGCCCCACTACTTCCTGAACTTCAGGTGACTCCTTTATTTCCTGTCTTTCATTATTGGACACACTGATCAATCCAGGTGTGCCTAATCAATCAGTTGTCCCAACAAGTAGCAGACACACCTGGATTAATCAGTGTGTCCAATAATGAAAGACAGGAAATAAAGAAACCACCTGAAGTTGAGGAAGTAGTGGGGCTGTGCATAGAGCCCATTCACCCTTAACTTTTTGCCATCATCTTTTAAAGTGAACAGTTGCCATATTTACTCACCACATATATTATTAACTTATAGAAAAGGTCCACAACAGTTTTGTCTTTCAGTGTTTTATTTAAAAAAAAAAAAAAAAAAAAAAAAAAAGGAAAAACATACTAATTGACAATCATTTGACCGTTGGAGGTCAGTCAAGGTCAACAGTCATGGCACCAAGTGAAAGTCTATATGTGACTTCCTATCTATTGCCAAAAGTAACTAGAAGCACTCGGAGAGCGCAGACCTCCGCCAAGGCTGATCAGTGCCCCCCCCCCCCCCCCCCCCCGTGGGCCCCCCCCCCCCCCGATCACCACCAAAATTTAATCATTTCTTCCTTATCCCATTCCAACAAACCCTGAAAATTTCATCAAAATCTGTCCATAACTTTTGAGTTATGTTGCACACTAACGGACAGACAAACAAACAAACCCTGGCAAAAACATAACCTCCTTGGCGGAGGTAATTATATCAATATCTTCAACTGTTTTTGAGCTCTAGCACTTTGAAATATGTCCCATTATAAAGCAATGGGGATTTTTAAAAATTCAAAAATGTAGGAAAAAAAAAAATCAAAAATCAATATTTCTCAATTCTTTGAACACATGTGGTAGACCTTACCCCAAGAAACCTCTGCTATGAATTCAAGTTGATTCTGGCAGACGGTTTTGGAGAAGATGTTTCTATAAATCTGGATATAGATGACCTTGGGTTTGACCTTTCAAGGTCAGTCAAGGTCAAAGGTCATAGCATCAAATGAAAGTCCATATGTGACTTCCTATCTATTGCCAATAGTAATTACATCAATATCTTCAACTGTTTTCAAGTTCTAGCACTTTGAAATGTGTCCCATTATAAAGCAATGGGGATTTTTAAAAATTCAAAAATGTAGAAAAAAAAAATCAAAAATCAATATTTCTCAGTTCCTTGAACACTTGTGGTTGACCTTACCCCAAAAAACCTCTGTTATGAATTCAAATTGATTCTGGCAGACGGTTTTGGAGAAGATGTTTCTATAAATGTGGACATAGATGACCTTGGTTTTGACCTTTCAAGGTCAGTCAAGGTCAAAGGTCATAGCACCAAATGAAAGTCCATATGTGACTTCCTATCTATCGCCAACAGTAATTATGTAAAAAATTCATATAAAAAAAATCTTGACAAATTGTTCACAGACATCAGACGACAACTGATCCCAATAATCCATTGGACCTTCTGGCCGTTGGACTAAAAGCTAAGTATTCCAAACAGCAGGTAAGTTGTGCAGTGAATATAGACATTAAAGCCAGAATCGGTGAGCATCATGGGTATGTTTGGGCTCAGGGTAAGTGATGTAACTGCTGTGTGGGCTGGTGAAATAAGGGCCAGTGCTGGCTCTGGTGTAGACGGGGAACGGGGCCACGGTGCACTCGTGCATCTGCCTGATGGGTTCCTCAGCTCTGGCTCCAGTGAATCCATGGTGTGTGCCGCCCCCTGCTGAGCACATGAAGGACAATCCAGATGAAGACACAGGGACCAGAAGCTGCTCGGAGTCCCAGCAGCTGAAGCTCCTCCTTTGTCCAGTGTGTGAGGAGCCAGGCTGCTGCTGCTGCTGCTCCCTGAACACCACCCTGGACACAGGACACTGGGCTCTGGGCGTCCCAGAGGACACGGCGTCTCTCTTCAGGAGGGACTCGATGGAGAACGGACCGCTGAACTTCACCACAGAGCCCAGAGCCGAGCCCCGCTTGGACGCTCTGCTCATGGGCTCCATTTTTACTTTGGAGGCCAACTCAGGAAAGAGCTCCAGGATTCCTTTGAAGTGACGACGCACCATCTTCTCTGTGATCTGATGGGTGTCCAGTTTCCAGTAGTTCTTTTTACTGTCATGGGAACCTGGGACCATTGGAATCTGAAACAACCAGCGCATTTCACTTCAGTTCTGGAAATCCCACTCATACCACAGATCAAACAGCCACTTCATCTCACCATTAACCCTCCGGTATCCTGTCCAGCAAGGCCCTAGTGTGCCTTTTTGGCACACTTGGGGAATAATGTAAAAAAAAATTTCATACAGTTTGTTTTTAATTCTATTACACTTTTTTTCTATTTCATCAGCTTGAGCTGTAAATAAAAATACCAAATACTCAATAATTGTCACATTTTTTAACCCTTTAAATGCCGTGTTTGTAATGTAAACAAACCATTTTTGTTAATGCAAAAAAACAAAAAAAAAAACAAAATTTTCAATATACTGCATAAAAGTGGATCACATATTATGTGATTTTTGCAGCCTGGCATATGTCAATGATTAACTCCAACATTGGTTAATTTGCATTATTATTTTTGGCACCAGGTCAAATGTTCAAAAATACTAGCATCTGTCACCACGTGTGCGTAAAATGCACACCTATAAATCAAACTACTAAATATTATTTATTGATTTATTTTTCTGCTCTAGTTTGATTTTATTTTTGTAAATCAAGCTCATCCCTAATCATACATATCAAATGGAAGAAATAGTGTGTTTTAGACACACTTTGGAGACAGATGCTAGTCTTGTAATTTTCTTTTGTTTACAATGTGCAAATTTTAGTTGGTGGCCAGAATTTTAAAGATCATGCAAAAATGAACAACTTTTGAATTCTAACCTTATTTAAATTGTGAAAAATAATATGAAGTTTTTTAAAACGAAGTGCAAAGTGTGCCTAAAAGGCGCAGCCGGATACCGGAGGGTAAAAGGATATTTGACAAACTCAATCAGTCCTCGCCTTCATAAAACATTTGTAGCTGGTTTGAGATTAAACATGATTTCTGCATAGTTTATGTTGGAAATCTACCACCCATAGCCGATTCTAGAGACAAATACCTGATTAATATAATGATGGCAGCCTTTAAAAAAGCCATAACAAGAAAATGGCTGAGCGAAGAACCCCCAACAAAGAAGGACTGGATTGGAATTGTTAAAGAAATATACAATATGGAAAAACTAACTTTCTCCTTGAACCATAATTTGGACAAATTTTCAAATTATTGGCTAAAATGGACATCTATCCCAGAAGATGTGACGCCCCATTTGAACAATACCTTGTTTTTCTCATGAGAAATATACATTTATCTCAACATCTGTGTCTTTTACTATCAATGTGTAAATATACATTTCAGGAAAATGTGCACAAATGTTTATGAAAATGATGGATGTAATTATGTCAGCAGGTTTACGGGACCTGATCTGATGCAACATGAGAATATATTCGAATGATCTGACATGGACTGAAACAGGACAAATACCCAAACTAACTCAACCCTCTTATTATGATGGGATAACACTGTGACTCACTGACCCACTTTTTTCCAGTTGTACTTTAAGTTTTGATACTGCCCTGTCTGTGTTTGTTGATGTCTCTTGTTTGTCTTGACATGTCTTTACTTTTTTGTTTTACTGTCTGTTTGTTAAAAAATGTAAAATCTGTTAAAAATAAAGTATATATAAAAAGGATATTAAACAGACTGAATCATTCCTCACCTTCATAAAACATTTGTAGCTGGACAAACAGACTCGGATGTTGCTCTCCATGGATTTTGGGTCTTCGGGGATTAACGGCGCCAGTTTGGACATCAACTGCAAAACAACAAGTTGAGGATAAATGAGTGGTTTGAAAGGACTACTTGTACTTTATGAGATGTTCTAATTATCAGACTAAATCATTCCACTGGACCAGCTCAGTCTTACCTGTGAAAAAGTCAGCATTTTGTATGGAGCTTCCTGCAGGACCACAGCGATCTTGGCCAGGTGTGTGGTGCCCTTCCTGAACAGTCTTCGCTCAAGGCTGCCGGTTTGAACACAGCGAGACCTCTGAAATCCAAAGTTCACCATCCTGTCTCAGCTTGTGGTTTGTTGGAGAACGTCTCAGTGTCCCACAGTGGATGGAAGGTGGCTGTGGACTGGACCTGGTCTGATCAGGGTTTAAGTCCTGTTGGGGACAATAGGCCATCAGCGGGCGGGCCCTGCAGGTTAATGGGGCCCTTTTCATGAGTAGATGGACCATAATGGAAAGGTGACTGTTCTAACACTAGTCAGTTTCCACACACTCATTAATGCTTGGAAAACCTGAGCTGCACAGTTTAAAAGTGGTGCAAGATTTCTTAAATAATGTAACATTTAATTTGAATATTATTTTATTTCCAAATTATTAATTTTTGTTTATTATTTTGACATTTTGTTTATGTTGTAATTTACATATTTTTTCATTAATTATTTAGTCAATTTATGTTATATATTCTTTTATTATGTTTCTTCTTGCCTTTCTTAATATTTTGTTTCCTGCCTATTGTTTGTGGTACAACCTGTTTTGGCGTGACACGAGAGTAATGTCCATGATGGTGGAGCGCAATCAGTGTATGTTGTCCTGAGCTGGGGACAATAAAGCTTGCTGAACCTGGAAAAAAAAAAAAAAAAAAAAAAAAAAAAAAAAAAAATATATATATATATATATATATATATATATATATATATATATATATATATATATATATATATATATATATATATATATATATGACAGACAAACATTCACTTAAGCTGTCTGTAACTGTTTCTGCATTATGCAGGTTTCCACAGATCTTTTTTTTGCCTTTTTGCACACCTTGGAGTTCTTTATTGAAATGTGGACATTTCATCTGTGGCAGAGGATGACTGTAACATTTAATTTGAATATTATTTTATTTCCAAATTATTAATTTTTATTTATTATTTTGACATTTTGTTTATGTTGTAATTTACATATTTTTTCATTAATTATTTAGTCAATTTATATTATATATTCTTTTATTATGTTTCTTCTTGCCTTTCTTAATATTTTGTTTCCTGCCTATTGTTTGTGGTACGACCTGTTTTGGCGTGACACCAGAGTTCTGTCCATGGAGATCAGTGTATGTTGTCCTGAGCTGCGGACAATAAAGCTGGCTGAAACTGTCCTGCCGTTTGGTGATTATTAGCACGGATAACAGCAAAACATTTCAACATCAAGAATACCATTGTAACCCACCTTACCCACAGCCCTGGTGAGACAAGCAATATTCTAGGGTTACAATAACATTCAAATAACAAAGGTGTGAAGTGGACCAGCTGCCTTATGTCTTCTGAATCAGACGACGGTGAAATCATCATTAAAAGTCACTAAATGTTTAAATAACAAACAACTATTTATATGAGACTCCTTAAAATGACATTAATTCAAGTATAGACTGTATGTATAATGTATTATATAATGGAATGAATATAATGTATACTATATTTAGTTAATATTGTATTGTATTACCTGTATGAACCCATCTTACTGATGTCGACATGTTTTAACAAATAAGCTGTTTTTAATGAATACATCCAAATTCTTGCAGTCACTCGCACTAAAAACCAAACTAAAGAACACCTGTATTACCACAGATCTGTCTGAACCACCTGGATGTAAAGCTGCTCCACCAGCAGGAGCCAACAAATGACCGACCTACCAATTAAATTCATCTGATCTCATAAATTCATGTGAAGGTATGCTTCTAGGACCAAAAAAGAGTTTGTTCGAGGTGCTCTTTGGAAAAAGGGATTCATAAAGTGGATACCAAACTGGAAGAAAAACTCCAAGGCACTCTCTTTAAACATTAAAATGCCTTTATTACCATGGCATGGCCTTATCTAGACCTAAAAAACACTTCTACATGTTGATGAAGGTTTGAAGCCAAAACGCTTCAAGCCTTCAGTTTGGTATCCAATCTGATTTCATATTATTTTACATTATAATCATGTGACATATAATAAACAGGATCATACACCAGATGATTTCAGAGAACACGCATTTCTTTTCTCCCTCTGTGCACTGAACACATGCTGCTGAACGGCTTTGAAAGTCAAAAATCTTTTGAAAACAGTGCAGTTTGTTGGACAGATGTGGGAACAGGGGAAGAGAATTCAGCAGATACGACCTTTCCATCCCGTTTTAAGGAGCTCCACTCATGACCTGGTGACATGTATCAACAACAGTCATCTCCTACAGACCCACATCACCTTAAACATGAGGAAGAACTGTGTGTGTTCATCTGTGAGTTGGATGAAAACTGGCATCAGCTCAACCTCAAAGGAAACTGAATCACTGGGCTGAAATTACCATTTATATGTTTGATTTTATGTTTTATTCTTTATTTTTCTTATGCTACAAACCGAGACCTGGGTAACTATATTTAATTATATCATGTATCAAATGATCAAATGACAATAAAACTGAGTCTGAGTCTGAAATGAAAGAATTCTCCAACACAAACCCATGGTCTACTACAAAAGGAAGTTTCACTTCCACACTGGACTCTGTGTCTGTGTTTGTGGGTTTGCTTTGGCTCCAGGTGGGTTTGAAGCTCATGCTGCTGCTGCTGCTGCTGCTGCTTAGATCACTACTGCTCACATTAGTGCTATTATTGATTATTAATTGATTAATGATGCTGTTGTATCCTCAGCTGTGTGTGAATCAGTGGCTTCAAATGAAAATGGGAACCTTTCATATTTTAAGAACACTGCTCTAATTATTATAGTTTTCCTACAGCTGGACTTCAGTATTCAAAGGAGAAAATGGGTATTTTTCCTGATTTTAACTCATTCCTTTTAACAGAACAAAATATAGGTCTACAGGCATCTGTTCATTTATTAACTAATCTAATGTTTTAGCCTATTAGCTTTAATTAAATATCACAATATCATATTTTAGTACATTTTTAATTAACTGACTGATAATTATTACACTGTGTCGTATATTAAAATGTAATACGTTGTTTAAATATGTTTAATTTGATACAATTTTAATACCATCTTTTCTCTCTTTTATTGACAAAATATTGTATTAATTGACTAAGTATTCATTCATACTTAAATATCACAATATCACATTTTACTACATTTCTAATTAACTGACTGATAATTATCACACTCTGTTATATGTTAAAATGTTTATTCCAAAGATAAGGAGTGAAAACTAAATCTTTCAGGTTTTCAGCTCCTGATGCTTCAGTCTGAGCTCCATCTACAAACACTGATTCCTCTGACTGATCTGACAAAGTGTTCAAACTCTGGAATCAAGGCTGTTGGTTTGGAAATGTTTCGACTGATTGTATATGTTTTTTCTGTTTTTGCAAATGCTTTTATTGTTGTAAACTATAAAATTGTGACTGTATCGCTGCTGTCTTGGCCAGGTCTTCCTTGAACAGACATCCCCTGTCTTCATGGGACCACCTGGTTAAATAAAGGTTCAATACAAAATTTTAAAAAATGCAATAAGTTGTTTTTTTTTTAATATGTTTAATGTCACAGAATATTAAAGCCAAATTTACTCTTTTTTATTGAATAAATGTTGTATCAATTAAACCTGGTGTCTCTTTTTACAGTGTAAATCATATGACAGAATAAATTTTAACTTGAACATTTTTTTCACTAATACATAAAGTTTACACAAACTTTACTGTTTTTGAAGTCTTCAGAATGTCCTGTTCAAATGAATGTGACAATGTAGCTAATAGACAAACAAAACACAAACAATTGCATTCACAAAGACCCTAACGACCTGTTGACATGACCCCACCCCAACATTTACACCCCTTCATACATAAATATGCTCCTCATTCACTGTGAATAGACATTCCATTGTGTAGACATTAAAGCCCCTGTTCTAAACCTCTGATGTGAAACAGCGATGGATCATTGTGCTGCAAAAACAAGTTACGCAACATCACTGAGGTTAAAAGAAAAAAAAAGTGTTTTCAGAAAAATCTGTCTTTACACGGCCTCGTATATCTACACCGTCAAGAGCATGCCAGACCTGTAGATGGCAGTGTGGTGAGACGATCGAGTACCGTTAACCAATCAGAATCCAGAAAAGAATTACAACAAAACTTTACTTCCGTTATGAACCGATGGACATGTAGTTACTTTCCCTAAAGCATGGACATTACCTCATAAATTCTGTTTTACAAACAAAATTAGAATAATACATCTCAAGAGTTTACATAACATATATCCCTCCAATGCTATGTTATCTAGATTTTCTGACATGGAAGAAACATGGAACTTATGTGATTCTTATCCTAAAACCACTTTACAATTTATTCTTTCTTTTTGTGCCTTCTTCTGACTTCTGGTCTAAAATGGAAAACTATCTTATATCTAAATGTAATGAAAATATAGCTAAAACATCTCAAAATGTGCTCACCTATTTTGAACACGATATATGTAATTTTGAATTTATTGATAATCTGATCATTTTATTTGGAAAATGTCACATACACAAAAGTAAATATGCCAAAACATGCCCAAATTTTAAAGTCCTTATGACTGAATTTGAAAAATGTATTAAATCACTGGAATTTATCTTTAACAAAAAAAGCACAAACACTCTGACAATTTATAAAGAATTCTTTAAAATGGAATGAATTTACTTTCTGCTGTATTTTTTTTTAATTAGATCTTTATATTTTAAGTTATTATTATTATTATTATTATTATTATTATTATTAGTCTTTCTTCTTTGTATCTGTAAGCCTTTGCATTATATTAATTAATTTGTTTGGATGACTTTTTCCTTTTACACCTTGATGTTTGTTCAAAATTTCTCTATGTTCTGTACACATTAATATTTTCAATAACTTTTTGTTTTTACAATCACTAACTCCTTTTCTGATGAGTGTGGATGAAAAAGGGTTTGAACTCTTGCGTGGAACCATTTTAGTTAGTTCTGTAGTTTTCAACAGCTGCGTCCTGTTTTTCAGTCATGTTTTGTGTTGAGTTCATGAAGACTGTAGTGACTATTTGTCATTAAAATTAAACCAATTTAAATCAATTTAAAAGTGACTGAACTTGAATTTAACATGACTCACTGGATGCACCATGGGTTTGTGGTTTACGCAGTCAAAAACACATGGTATGTCCATAACATAGATGTATTTCAAGTGGTTTATTTTCAGGATTCTTGCAGGCAAACAACAACCAAGGCCTTTTGTGATGTCTCTCCTGCTCATCCTGTCTGTCTGTTTGTCTGACTGAGTGTCTGATTGGTAAAAACCCCATAGGCCCACCCAGGTGCATGCTGGTCTCCCTTAGCACTCCCTATTTCTGCCCAGGTGCCCACAGTTTAAACCAATAAGAAAACACAAAACAAAAATGTGCTAAATCCTAAGGAATGAAAACAATAACCGTGAAAATTTAAAAAATATATATATTCTAAATATTAAACAAACAAACAGCAAACAAAAAATAAACAATTAGCAAAAAAAAAAAATTAGTAAACAAAAAAGTAAATTAACTTTGAACAAAAAATTAAATAGACAAATAGCTCCTACAAAAACCACTGGGCACGGATGTAAATTGTTCCTTCATTTACATTCTGCTGAACTGGACAGAACAAATAAAGTGCTGATAAACAAAATGTGAAGTATGAAGCAGTAGAAACACCTCATAAAAGCCTTATTCTGTACCAAGTAAATACACCATGATCCTGTTAAGCAGATGTAGTGGGCGGTAATTAGCTAAGATGTTAACATTCACTGGCACCAAACGTCCTTATTTCCTCATTTGTTTAATACTTGTAACTTTCCTTCTCAGCTCCATCCTCTTCCTCTACACTGTATCATCACATGTGAAGTGGTAGTTCCACTCCACCATGTGTTTTCTCTCAGTATAATGAATGTAAATGAGGCTGATAGGAGGTGGACTTCAGTTTCACAGGAGTTTTTCTTAGATCCATCTGGTCCAATCGTCCATTTGACTGGTTACATTCCAGTGTTTGTCTTCTCCTTTACTGAGGCCTTTGTGTGTGAACTGCTGCTGTGTAGAGGGACACACCGACCAATACATGTGCAATTGTGTTTGCAGTTGTTTGTGTTTTGTTTGTCTATTAGCTACATTATCACATTCATTTGAACAGGACATTCTTAAGACTTCTAAACAGCAAAATTCATGAAAACTTCATGTAATAGTGAAAAAAATGTTAAAGTTAAATTTACTCTGTCATATGATTTACACTGTAAAAGTGAGACCAGGCTTAATTAAAACAATGTTTATTCAATAAAAAAGGGCTTTAATATTCTGTGACATTAAACATATTAAAAAAAGAACTTACTCCATTTTTAAAATTTTATATTTAACCTTTATTTAACCAGGTGGTCCCATGAAGACGGGGGATGTCTGTTCAAGGAAGACCTGGTCAAGACAGCAGCGATACAGTCACAATTTTATAGTTTACGACAATGAAAGCATTTGTAAAAAAAGGAAAAAAATATACAATCAGTCGAAAAATTTCCAAACCAACAGCCTTGATTCCAGAGTTTGAACACTTTGTCAGATCAGTCAGAGGAATCAGTGTTTGTAGATGGAGCTCAGACTGAAGCATCAGGAGCTGAAAACCTGAAAGATTTAGTTTTCACTCCTTATCTTTGGAACAAACATTTTAACATATAACAGAGTGTGATAATTATCAGTCAGTTAATTAAAAATGTAGTAAAATGTGATATTGTGCTATTTAATTAAAGCTAATAGGCTAAAACATTACATTAGTTAATAAATGAACAGACACCTGTAGACACACAGACCAGTACATGTACTGCATATTTATTTAGTACACTGAGTTGGACGGAGGCACAAATATTGCAGTTAAATGTGTTTTAAATCATTACATTATTTACTTAGAGTTAATACATTAGTAAAATATCCTTATCAGCAATATATTTTTAGCAGTAGTGTCCAGTTTGGAGATAAATGAAACTGCTGCTTAAATGTTTAATGTAAAATAAAGGAAGTCAGACAGGCTAAAACATTACAGTAGATAATAAAAGAACAGATATCTGTAGACTCATATTTTGTCCTATTGGGTTCTGTTTAAAGGAATTAGAAGAAATCTGGAAGAATGTAATGTAGTGTTAAAAATGTCATAATTGTCAATAAATTTATTAAACGTTGAAAATTTACAAAAATGTGATATTGTGATATTTAAGTATGAATGAATACTTAGTCAGTTAATACAATATTTTGTCAATAAAAGAGAGAAAAGATGGTTTTAAAATTGTATCAAATTAAACATATTTAAACAACGTATTACATTTTAATATACGACACAGTGTAATAATTATCAGTCAATTAATTAAAAATTTACTAAAATATGATATTGTGATATTTAATTAAAGCTAATAGGCTAAAACATTAGATTAGTTAATAAATGAACAGATGCCTGTAGACCTATATTTTGTTCTGTTTAAAGGAATGAGTTAAAATCAGGAAAAATACCCATTTTCTCCTTTGAATACTGAAGTCCAGCTGTAGGAAAACTATAATAATTAGAGCAGTGTTCTTAAAATATGAAAGGTTCCCATTTTCATTTGAAGCCACTGATTCACACACAGCTGAGGATACAACAGCATCATTAATCAATCAATAATCAATAATAGCACTAATGTGAGCAGTAGTGATCTAAGCAGCAGCAGCAGCAGCAGCAGCATGAGCTTCAAACCCACCTGGAGCCAAAGCAAACCCACAAACACAGACACAGAGTCCAGTGTGGAAGTGAAACTTCCTTTTGTAGTAGACCATGGGTTTGTGTTGGAGAATTCTTTCATTTCAGACTCAGACTCAGTTTTATTGTCATTTGATCAATGGTACATGATATAATTAAATATAGTTACCCAGGTCTTGGTTTGTAGCATAAGAAAAATAAAGAATAAAATATAAAATCAAACATATAAATGGTAATTTCAGCCCAGTGATTCAGTTTCCTTTGAGGTTGAGCTGATGCCAGTTTTCATCCAACTCACAGATGAACACACACAGTTTTTCCTCATGTTTAAGGTGATGTGGGTCTGTAGGAGATGACTGTTGTTGATACATGTCACCAGGTCATGAGTGGAGCTCCTTAAAACGGGATGGAAAGGTCGTATCTGCTGAATTCTCTTCCCCTGTTCCCACATCTGTCCAACAAACTGCACTGTTTTCAAAAGATTTTTGACTTTCAAAGCCGTTCAGCAGCATGTGTTCAGTGCACAGAGGGAGAAAAGAAATGCGTGTTCTCTGAAATCATCTGGTGTATGATCCTGTTTATTATATGTCACATGATTATAATGTAAGATAATATGAAATCTGATTGGATACCAAACTGGAAGAAAAACTCCAAGGCACTCTCTTTAAACATTAAAATGCCTTTATTACCATGACATGGTCATATCTAGACCTAAAAAACACTTCTACACGTTGATGAAGGCTTGAAGGCGAAATGCATAGAAGTGTTTTTTAGGTCTAGATATGACCATGCCGTGGTAATAAAGGCATTTTACTTTTTTTTTTTTTTCGCATCCTTGTGAATATGGGTAATGTGCAATTTTATGCATGGATGTATATACGGGTGGCTAAATGTGTATGTTAAGTATAGAAGTGTATGTTTGTGCCTTGTATTATCTTGTAAAATTCAATAAAGAATTAAAAAACAAAAAAAAAAAGTAATAAAGGCATTTTAATGTTTAAAGAGAGTGCCTTGGAGTTTTTCTTCCAGTTTGGTATCCACTTTATGAATCCCTTTTTCCAAAGAGCACCTCGAACAAACTCTTTTTTGGTCCTAGAAGCATACCTTCACATGAATTCATGAGATCAGATGAATTTAATTGGTAGGTCAGTCATTTGTTGGCTCCTGCTGGTGGAGCAGCTTTACATCCAGGTGGTTCAGACAGATCTGTGGTAATACAGGTGTTCTTTAGTTTGGTTTTTAGTGCGAGTGACTGCAAGAATTTGGATGTATTCATTAAAAACAGCTTATTTGTTAAAACATGTCGACATCAGTAAGATGGGTTCATACAGGTAATACAATACAATATTAACTAAATATAGTATACACTATATTCATTCCATTATATAATACATTATGCATACAGTCTATACTTGAATTAATGTCATTTTAAGGAGTCTCATATAAATTGTTGTTTGTTATTTAAACATTTAGTGTCTTTTATTGAGGATTTCACCGTCGTCTGATTCAGAAGACATAAGGCAGCTGGTCCACTTCACACCTTTGTTATTTGAATGTTATTGTAACCCTAGAACAGGGGTCACCAACCCTGGTCCTCGAGGGCTACTATTCTGCATGTTTTAGATGTATCCCTCTTCCAACACACCTGATTCAAATGATAAGCCTATCATCGAGCTCTGCAGAAGCCTGATAATGACCGTCAGGTGTGCTGGAAGAGGGAAACATCTAAAACATGCAGGGTAGTAGCCCTCGAGGACCAGGGTTGGTGACCCCTGCCCTAGAATATTGCTTGTCTCACCAGGGCTGTGGGTAAGGTGGGTTACAATGGTATTCTTGATGTTGATATGTTTTGCTGTTATCCGTGCTAATAATCACCAAACGGCAGGACAGTTTCAGCCAGCTTTATTGTCCGCAGCTCAGGACAACATACACTGATCTCCATGGACAGAACTCTGGTGTCACGCCAAAACAGGTTGTACCACAAACAATAGGCAGGAACCCAAATATTAAGAAAGGCAAGAAGAAACATAATAAAAGAATATATAATATAAATTGACTAAATAATTAATGAAAAAATATGTAAATTACAACATAAACAAAATGTCAAAATAATAAACAAAAATTAATAATTTGGAAATAAAATAATATTCAAATTAAATGTTACATTATTTAAGAAATCTTGCACCACTTTTAAACTGTGCAGCTCAGGTTTTCCAAGCATTAATGAGTGTGTGGAAACTGACTAGTGTTAGAACAGTCACCTCTCCATTATGGTCCATCTACTCATGAAAAGGGCCCCATTAACCTGCAGGGCCCGCCCGCTGATGGCCTATTGTCCCCAACAGGACTTAAACCCTGATCAGACCAGGTCCAGTCCACAGCCACCTTCCATCCACTGTGGGACACTGAGACGTTCTCCAACAAACCACAAGCTGAGACAGGATGGTGAACTTTGGATTTCAGAGGTCTCGCTGTGTTCAAACCGGCAGCCTTGAGCGAAGACTGTTCAGGAAGGGCACCACACACCTGGCCAAGATCGCTGTGGTCCTGCAGGAAGCTCCATACAAAATGCTGACTTTTTCACAGGTAAGACTGAGCTGGTCCAGTGGAATGATTTTAGTCTATTATTTTGCTTTTTATTCTTCTGTACAACAGTGTCTTGATTGTACAGCTGTTTTATGTTTTTAATCTTTTCTTGTATTTTTCTGTCATTTTTGGTTTTTCCCCTGTAATTTGCTTTGGAAAGAAGCTTCTGCCAAATGCAGAAATGTCTAAATGTCTGACAATTAGAACATCTCATGAAGTACAAGTAGTCATTTCAAACCACTCATTTATCCTCAACTTGTTGTTTTGCAGCTGATGTCCAAACTGGCGCCGTTAATCCCTGAAGACCCAAAATCCATGGAGCGCAACATCCGAGTCTGTTTGTCCAGCTACAAATGTTTTATGAAGGTGAGGACTAATTGAGTTTGTTAAATATCCTTTACTGGTGAAATGAAGTGGCTGTTTGATCTTTGGTATGAGTGGGATTTCCAGAACTGAAGTGAAATGCACTGGTTGTTTCAGATTCCAATGGTCCCAGGTTCCCATGACAGTAAAAAGAACTACTGGAAACTGGACACCCATCAGATCACAGAGAAGATGGTGCGTCGTCACTTCAAAGGAATCCTGGAGCTCTTTCCTGAGTTGGCCTCCAAAGTAAAAATGGAGCCCATGAGCAGAGCGTCCAAGCGGGGCTCGGCTCTGGGCTCTGTGGTGAAGTTCAGCGGTCCGTTCTCCATCGAGTCCCTCCTGAAGAGAGACGCCGTGTCCTCTGGGACGCCCAGAGCCCAGTGTCCTGTGTCCAGGGTGGTGTTCAGGGAGCAGCAGCAGCAGCAGCCTGGCTCCTCACACACTGGTCAAAGGAGGAGCTTCAGCTGCTGGGACTCTGAGCAGCTTCTGGTCCCTGTGTCTTCATCTGGATTGTCCTTCATGTGCTCAGCAGGGGGCGGCACACACCATGGATTCACTGGAGCCAGAGCTGAGGAACCCATCAGGCAGATGCACGAGTGCACCGTGGCCCCGTTCCCCGTCTACACCAGAGCCAGCACTGGCCCTTATTTCACCAGCCCACACAGCAGTTACATCACTTACCCTGAGCCCAAACATACCCATGATGCTCACCGATTCTGGCTTTAATGTCTATATTCACTGCACGACTTACCTGCTGTTTGGAACATTTAGTTTTTTAATAAAATACTGAAAGACAACACTTTTGTGGACCCTTTCTGTGAGAAAATAATATGCCAAGTGTTGACCTTAAACCAGTGTTTTTCATCCTTGGGGTCTGGTCCCCATGTGGGGTCACCTGGAATTTCTAGTAATTGATTAAAAAAAAATACTAATAAAAAATATATGGTGAGTTGAGAGAGACAATCCCAATACATAAAAGACATGACAAATTACCAATTTTTAAGACAATTTAAGGGATTCATTTAGAATGATCAAATTTAAGACTTTTATGGGTATCTAGCAGTGGCAGCTTCTGAAATTATTTTTTGGTGGGGCACAGTATGCAAGTCAGTTTTCAGCTGCACTATAAACACATATCATCACTAATTTCAAAATACTGATTTAAATTAAGATAAAAATACATAGTATGTGTTTTTAGTCAGTTATTTTTTTATATATAAATTTCACCCGTCTATCCTTTAAACATGCACATTTTTCCATGACTACTGTTTAAGTCAGACATGTCCCTGATAAGTGTCTTTTCCACTCATAGTATGGACAATGCATTTAGACCAGGAATGAAGGTAGTGCAGGTGCATCGCATGGCATTAGAAAAATAGAAAATCAATACAGGGCAGTGTTTTTCGACCTTGGTGTTACCTGGAATTCAAACGGGGTCGTCTGAAATGTCTAGTAATTGATTTTTTTTTTTTAAAGTACTAATAAAAAATATATAGTGAGTTGAGAGAAACAATCCCAATCCATAACAGACATGACAAACTGTGAAGCTGAAATTGAAGCACTGTGGTTCTGTTTATCTTTCAAATGTTGATTGTGGTCAGTTTCAGATGCTGCAGCTCTTTCATAATTCATAGTTTGAGTTATTGTTTGTTCAGTATTAATTGTCAGCCTTGTAAATCCAAGCTGGACTGACTGTACATATCCTGACCAAGGAAAATAAAATTCTCACTTTGTGCAGTAATCTACACCTGGCTTTACTGCCTCCGTCCAGAATAATATACATTATATAGACTAAATGTCATCTACAATTAACATTTATTTACAACATAGTATAGCAAACTATTACATGATCAAAAACAAATTAATTTTAGCAAAAAAATGTCTCTGTTTTGAATGTCTAGGGTCGCCAGAAATTTGTGAAGTTAAAATGGGGTCATGAGCCAAACAAGGTTGGGAACCACAAACAATAACACAAAACTAGAGTTAAGCGTGGTAACCATTCATTCATTCATTTTCTGAACTTACTTTATCCTCACTAGGGTCACAGGGGTCACTTGGAGCCTATCCCAGCTACATAGGGGCGAAGGCAGGGTGGTAACCATATTAATCAAAAGAACAGTAGACTTAAAAATAACTCACATGGATTATATGCAGATTTTTAGACATGCTAAGCCTGTTGGTGAAGCATACAGGTATATTTTACATGTTAGTTACAAGTTAGAAACCATTTAAGTAAAAAATAAGCAATAAAATCAGCCAGAAATTCAACACGACTAATTTCATTATCAAAGTATTTTCATTATTTTTATTTATTTTTAAATCTAATTATTTCATTAAACTATTTAAATATGTGTAATGCTACTTAACAATAAATGACTTACCTGCTGTATGGAGCATTTTATTTCTTGATAAAATACTAAAGAAAACACTTTTGTTGGTCTTTTCTGTAAGATAATAATATGCCACGTGTTCAACTTAAAACACAATGACACCAAACTAGAGTTAAAGGTAGTAATCATATTAATCAAGAACATTAGGCTCAAAATAACTCACATGGATTATATGTAGATTTTTGGACATGCGAAGCTTCTAGGCAGAGTATATATTTTACATGTTACATTTTAGAAACTATTAAAGTAAAAGCAAGCAAAAAAAAAAAAAAATCAGCCAGAAATTTCATTGTCAAACTTTATTTACTATTGTTTTGAAATGGAATTATCATTTAAATATGTATGATTCTACTTAATAATTATTTAAATCTACCTCTATTTATCATTAACTACGGTGAATTAGTCTATTTGTTTTGGTTTCATTTAGTTCTGTGGATACTGAAAAGATTCTCAGAATACAGAGTCTCATTATAAAGGGCTGTGATCACCGGCTCCATCAGAGTAATAGTAAGGGCTCATCTACTAATGAAAGGTCACTCATTAACCTGTAATGCACACCCTATAGCCTATTGTACTAGAAGCACCTTCATTTAGAGCTGAGACAATCCCAATACATAAAAGACATGACAAACTGAAGCTGAAACTGAAGCACTGTGGTATTGTTTATTTTTCAAATGTTCATTGTTGTCGGTTTCAGATGCTGCAGCTCTTTCATAATTCATAGTTTGAGTTCTTGTTTGTTCAGTATTAATTGTCAGCCGTGTAAATCTAAACTGGACTGACTGTACATATCCTGACCAAGGAAAATAAAATTCTCCCTTTGTGCAATAATCTACACCTGGCTTTTCTGCCTCCGTCCAGAATAATATACATTATATAGACTAAATGTTCTCTAAAATTAACATTTATTTGCAACATAGTACAGCAAACTGTTACAGGATCAAAAACAAATTAATTATAGCAAAAAAAAAAAAAAAAAAAAAAAAAAAAGTCTTTGTTTTGAATGTCTGGGGTCACCAGAAATTTGTGATGTTAAAATGGGGTCACGAGCCTAAAAAGGTTGGGAACCACTGATATAGGGACAAAAACGTATAAATGAAACCACTTGTGTCGGGACAAACCATGGTCTCCTTCAAAGCTGCTATTGTTACCCACCAAACTATCCAGCTGCGTGCACATAAGTCAGTATTATTACATACAAAAGTATTCGTTGATCCGTTTCTGAGGAAGGTCTTGATTCTTTTCGGGATTGACTGATTGATTGATGTATTTATTTTGAATATGAATGTCAAAACAGAAGAAAATAAATAAACAAAACACTTAAACATAAGACATATAATACATATTCAAAAAGGAGTGAGAAGAAGCATAACTAATAAATTCCCACCCCTTCTCCTTATATAATTAATAACAATAATAATCTTCCTAGTCTAAGCATATCTATACTATATACTATAATATGACTGATATTTATAATTAAAAAATATGGTTTCTGGCTTTATATTATTATGAACAAATAGAATATGATTTACATAAACACATAATACAATAACACATATATGTAAATACATACAGGGTGGGGAAGCAAAATTTACAACGAACATTTAGTTGTTTTTTTCTCAGCAGGCACTACGTCAATTGTTTTGAAACCAAACATATATTGATGTCATAATCATACCTAACACTATTATCCATACCTTTTCAGAAACTTTTGCCCATATGAGTAATCAGGAAAGCAAACGTCAGAGTGTGTGATTTGCTGAATGCACTCGTCACACCAAAAGAGATTTCAAAAATAGTTGGAGTGTCCATAAAGACTGTTTATAATGGAAAGAAGAGAATGACTATGAGCAAAACTATTACGAGAAAGTCTGGAAGATACTATTAAAGAAAAATGGGAGAAGTTGTCACCCGAATATTTGAGGAACACTTGCGCAAGTTTCAGGAAGCGTGTGAAGGCAGTTATTGAGAAAGAAGGAGGACACATAGAATAAAAACATTTTCTATTATGTAAATTTTCTTGTGGCAAATAAATTCTCATGACTTTCAATAAACTAATTGGTCATACACTGTCTTTCAATCCTTGCCTCAAAATATTGTAAATTTTGCTTCCCCACCCTGTATTCTTACACAGATCTATACATATACATACCTATACCTATACCTATACCTATACCTATACCTATACCTATACCTATACATATACATATACATATACTCCTGTGGGCAGTGTTTGGGTGCAATTTGTTGCGCCCCGAGGCTCTCCTATCTCTTGTATTAGATGGGGGTCTACATGTGCACATGCCTCTTATAGTGTTTTTTCACCCCAAACAGGAAATACATTACTTGACTGCTCACTAAACGACCGAAAACATTTTTAACTTACGCTTAAATGCAGATTATAGACAGTACTCATGGAATGTATCATGTATAGTTTGCTTATTTAAAAATTCATATTTTTGTTAAATTATTTTATGTAATTCCCATCGTCTTCTTCTTCCTCCACTGGTACGCAGACGCTCTATATAACATATGACAAATAAAAAGGTCTATTCTCCATCGAGTCCCTTCTGAAAATAGACCGATCCCTCAAACCCCAGAACCTCTTCTTGGCCCAGTGCAGCAGCAGCAGACTGAATGTTAACTTACCCATGATGCACAGTGACTACAACTGTGAAAACACTTCCCCATTTACCAACTACACTTTAACACATCTACATATTCATGAGTGGGAACTCTATATGTGAAATGATTGTTTTAGATTAGATGCTGCTTTCAAATCATCCAAAGGTCTTTTTCGCTTTTGCCTACAGTTTTTGTTGTAGGGCCTGCAGTTGTTTCATTCTGGCTGCTGAGAAACTTACAAACACATTATAATTCTCACCTTAGTAGGAAGAAAAAAGACAAAAATATGTGTAAGTATTTTCTTTGTTTAGATTTGTTCGACCAGGTGTGTGTGATAAGACAAGTAGACAATTTATTTTATATGCAGCTCTGGAAAAAAATAGGAGACCACTGCAAAATTATCACTTTTTCTGATTTTACCATTTATAGGTATGTGTTTGAGTAAAATGAACATTTTTGTTTTATTCTCTAAACTACTGACAACATTTCACCCAAATTCCAAATAAAAATATAGTTATTCAGAACATGTATTTGCAGAACACAAAATAGGGTCAAAATAACAAAAAGATACAGTGTTTTCAGACCTCAAATAATCCAAAGAAAACCAGTTCATATTCATTTCTGAACAAAACAATACTAATGTTGTAACGTGGGAAAAAGTCAGACATCAGTATTTGGTGGAATAGCCCTGATTTTCAGTGACAGCTTTCATGTGTCTTGGTTCTCCACCATTTCTGTTGGATGACTTTATGCAGCTCCTGGTATAGAAATTCAAGAAGCTCAGTGATGTTCCATGGCTTGTGACCATCCATCTCCCTCCAGAAGTTTTCAGAGTGGGTTCAGGTCTGGAGATTGGGCTGAACATGACAGGGTCTTCATCTGGTGGTCCATCATCCACACCTTTATGGACCTAGCTGAGTCCAGGAGCATTGTCCTGATAGAAAAACCAGTCCTCAGAGTTTGGGAACATTGTCAGAACAGTAGTCCAGTAGTTTTCAATAGATATTTTTGGATTCCAATTACTTTTGTGGCACTAATAGCACTGTCTTTGCCTATTGTAAGAAGATAGTGATGGCTACAGTAGTGTTTTTTATACTTGTCTTTCTTAAATAAAACATGGATCAGGTGTTTATTCAGTAGAATAAGGTGTGTTTGTGTTGGAATTCAACAAACACAGGAATGGAATGGCTGTCACACATGCAGACATGATGATTTCAGAGGAAATTGCAGTGGTCTCTTAATTTTTTCCAGAACTGTTTATATTTTAATTTTAATTTTAATTTTAATTTTAATTTTAATTTTAATTTTAATTTTAATTTTAATTTTAATTTTAATTTTAATTTTAATGTATTTTTTCAGGCCTTCATCTGGCCACAAGGGGGCAATATAGCATTTCAAAGTGATGCCAGAAATGCAGCTTTTGTAATGACACACTTCTGTGTCAGCCTCATAATGTTTATTGAAATGTATTATTTCACATCCTAGTCCTCTTGTTTTATATGTCATTCCTTCACACATTCTATATTTAGAATTTATTCAGACTGTCAACTACATCAGAGAAAAAGAGTGACAAAATACATTGTGTTACATTTAAGCATATAATGAAATGCAACCATTACAACACCAAACAAAACATGTTCTTCATTTTACATTTTCTGACCTTCTCCAGATGTTATGCAAGTGGTCTGCAGTAGTTTTGTATGAACTTTATACTGTGCTAAGTTGACTGACCACTGTGACAAGGCTGGAGTGAGCAAATATGAAGGAGGTGAAATCTGTTTGCTTTTCTATTTGCAGCACATTTCAGTCAAAAGGTTCATTACCTCAACTTTAACCCGCTCTGGTCATTCTGAGCACAGTGCAAATGACTGATGATATAACCTGGTTCACCACATTAGTAAAGGGATTAAGTCATTGTTTATTCAAGCCAAACGATTGTTAGATTAATATTTATTTATTGTTTTTTTTTTTGTTTGTTTGTTTTTTTTTGTTTAGTTTATTTCAAATATGCAACAAGACAAAGTAATCTTACTTAGTCCTTAGAAATAAAACAGGTAGTAAGAAGTCATGGAAGAAAACAAAAACAAAAAAAACAAACAAACAAAACTTATACATGTATATGACTTCATTTGCACGTTCATTAATCCCAGCCCTTCCCTTCTCCACACAACAGTCTATCCTTTCCTTTCCCATCAGCAGAACATAAGAAAAGTCAAGTCCCTTAGATCTTTTGTAAGTAATTAACCTCACTTATCATCCTCACATACACATACATACACACCCATATTGACATACCATGTTTATTTTTTTTTTAAAAGGCTGAATTAGGTGATTTATTTGTGTTTCTATCTTATGCTCATGACCATGAAAAAAGCTGGAGAAAGTGAAAACAAGTGCACTAAAGATGGGAACACTGGCATAAAAAAAACTTCAAACACAACCTGAAAGCTCTCAGTGCATTTCAGCTGAACTGTATTTTAACAGCTCCAAATCACAATGGTCAAAGTAGAGACTATACAATAATATCAAACTCCTAACATCCTTCCGTTGGATGATTATTGCATTTATTAATAGGTTTCTGTTCTTTAACCCTTTAACTGATGGAGCTTCTCATTTCTTAAACAAAAAGTTTGTATAGAGCAGGGGTGTCAAACTCATTTTAGTTCAGCGGCCACATTCAGCCCAAATTGATCTCAAGTGGGCCAGACCAATAAAATAATAACAGTGAAAAAAGTAAAATTATATAATGATCAGGTTTACATCTACAAAGTTTCCTTAAAAATCTAAATAACATGAACAACTTGAATTGTCTTAAGAAAAACAAGCGCAATTTTAACATTATTATGCCTCCGTTTCTCAGTTTATCATTTACACATGTGCATTACAATTTGCATTACAATCACACAAAACATTTAGTAACAGGCAGAATATTGGTAAAATTGCATTTGTTTTTCTTAAGACATTTCTGTTTGTTCATATTTGTTCAGGTTATTCACATTTTTTGTAAATGTATAGTTTGGTAATGTAAACATTTTCACGTAATTTTACTTTTTTGCGCCAAAAAACAAAGAGAAAATTTGGGGTTGTCATTATTTATACGTTATTATGATAATATTTTACTGGTCTGACCCACTTGAAATCTAATTGGTCTGTATGTGTATGTATGTGGATTGATTGTTAATATCTTCAATGTAATTTTTGCATTTCACAAATTCATCCCATGGGCCGGATTGGACCCTTTAGCGGGCCAGATTTAGCCACCAGGGCGCATGTTTGACACCTGTGGTATAGAGCATAAAGATTGGACTGTGTTTTAAAGCAGCTTTAAAACACTTTCATCACAAATCCATTTTCAGATTTGCAAAACCACAGTGATAGCCCAACCATCACCAATCCATCAGTCCCCCCCCCACCCCCGCCAACGCACCAATATGTATACAAGCAAGGACTGGATTAAAATTTATAACCGTTCAGTAGAGTGGGGTAACATTAATTTAACCACTTAGAATAGAAATGTCAAAAGCAAGGATTATGAAGATTTGTGTCCTTCAGCTTCTTATGCGGTACTAACACACTCTCACATTGTACTTCTTATATTTACCTGCACTGTGCAAATGCATCTGGAAAAAAAACATGGAAGGTGAAGCATAATGACAGACCCAGTTTCCATTACTAAATCATTCTGGAAGCCATGACCACAGGCATGACGGACGGTAATGTGATACCCACTTAATCTACACTAAACACACAAATAGGGCTGGTAGTGAAAAGGAATGTAAATAATGAGCAAGTTCCAGTGAACACCTGAGCACATAAAGCTGCACCAGAAGAAATCAAGGAGGGAAAAGAAAGCCAGTTTCCTTCCTCAGCTCTATCCTCTGTGTCACAGGTGTCAAACATACGGCCCATGGGACAAAAGCAGACCACCAAAGGGTCCAATCTGGCCACTAACTGGCATGAAATGTTTTTATTGTTTTGATATTCCACCTTGCCTTTGCCTTTATGTGATCTTTTACAGGTCTGTTCCGGACAAATTTGTGAAAAGCAAAAATTTCACTGATGATAAGGATTGATTGACTGATTGATTGATTGAAATCTTTATTTTGAACATTTAGACAGTGAAATCAAAACAAAAATCAACGAACAAAATATAAGTACTGGTACATAAAAGGCTGATAAGCAAACAAACAAACAAACAAAAAAAAAGATTATTAATAATAATAATAATAATAATAATAATAATAATAATAATAATAATAATGAGATAAATAAAACAAATGAAATGAAATTATACATGCTCGAAAAAGAGTAGGAAGAAGTAAAAACTTATACACTCCACCCCCCAATCTCTATTCCTTATGATCACTATATAGCAATTATTACTTTATATGAATATAATAATAATAATAATAATAATAATAATAATAATAATAATAATAATAATAATAATAATAATAATAATAATAATAATAATATCACACAACTTTTTTCCTATATACACTAATATGATAATACCCATTTACAAATTATCCTACCAGATATTGATAAAAAAAAAAACAAAAAAAAAAACTACAAAATATATATTAACATTATACACAATACTAATAATCAGTGCTCTAACTTCAGGCCGCCCAATTTAAGTAGAAATTTTGGTTATCTATATTTAACTGGTGTAATGGGCTCTGTGCACAGCCTCACTACTTCCTGAACTTAAGGCAGCTCCTTTACTTCCTGACTTTCATTATTGGACACACTGATTAATCCAGGTGTGCCTGCTACTTCTTGTTGTGCCTGCTGCTGAGGCACAGGCAAGTGGGTATACTCTCAATTTTTGGGTTCTTTTGTTTTTTTAAGTCCAGAAAAACACCGTTTTAGAAACAGTGACATGTCAGACTACTTTATTTAGTTGACCCAAAAATCCATCAGTAGTATTTGCTCACTATTATTAAAATATCATGAGTTGATCTGGAGCAGTTTGTAGGTATTAGTGGTCACACAAGCAGCTGCATGAATGGAAATGGATTCAGCATGAGGCAAACATAGGATAATGTTAGCCTTTCATAACGGTAGCCTTTCATGATGTTAGCCTACTCACACAGTTGAACTATTGGTGACAAAATCTCTTCTCCAAATGTGCAGTCATATGGGCAGTAGTTTAACCCTTTCATGCATGAATTATGAGAACATTAATCAAGATTTTTTTTTTTTTTATTCCTCTTTGGGCATTAAAAAAACAATGCCATTAAATTTTCTTTTTTTTTTATGAAGCTATTTTTCATGGAGTTGCAAAAATGTCCACCAAGCTGGACACCACGTGTTTAATTTTTGAAGCAAAGAAACATGTATTTACTGATATACTATGTGAAAATTCTGAAATAAAAACATTAAATGCTGCTAATTTGATGTTTTCTCACATTTTAACATACACTACAAACAAAAAGTTATGGACAATTTTTAATTTTTGGGCTATTTTTTCAGTTGGGATTCTTGCTCAGTGCTTTTTACTTTTTTGTGTGCGAATTGAATTGAAACACATTTTTTTAATGACCAGATATAGTTTTATTTACAAATGTCAAAAATGTAAAAAAAAAAACAATCTTTAACTTTTGGTTCGTATGTATTCTAATACTAGTCATTACTCACTTCATGGACATAATATGCCAAAAAAAAAACAACTTTTGTTGTTAATTACAGTCTAATAACAATAACAAGGAATTGATTTACTCTTGAACATGTTAGATCAGGTTTATCAAGAGCAGCAAAGTTACAGTAATGTTTTCAATGTCAGTGTATGGGATGGTGCATATGCGTCCAATGTGTTAGCTGATATGGAACTAAAACAACAAAATCCATGAATATACAAGAGAACAGCTGGAGAATAACTGTCCACTGTAGTGAACGCTGTGCATGAAAGGGTTAAAACAGTGACTCATTCTGAAACCACCTTAAAACTTACCTCAGAAAGGAGGTTCTCTCGATACGTGTCACTCATTCGAAAGACATTTACTCTGCCTTTCCAATAATCACGCATCTTTTAAAGAGATGTGCAGTGACCTGTCAATCAACTGGGGTAGCACTGACACCTGAGGTGTCCGGTCAGGTACCAGAGGTGGCCGGTGCTAGTTAGCAATATTTTCTACTACTGAATATACTACTGAATGGTGCACATCAAGGGGATTTAGAAGAGGGTATACCCAGTGCTGACTGAAACATAAGTAGGTATACTCCATACACCCCCGGATACCCTGGATTACACCATTGTTTTAACACTAGAGTGGAATACAGTGAAAAGTCTTCCAGACAGCAGTTAATAATAATAATAATAATAATAATAATAATAATAATAATAATAATAATAATAGTAATAATAATAATAGTAAAATCAATAATCCATACAATAAAAACTAAAACAACACAGTATATAAATTGTCACCAGCTGTTGTTATCAAATCGTCAGTTTCTCATATAACTATAGAACCAGCACTGATTCCTAAATATTATTTCCAAACTAAACATCTCCAGATTCTCACATTGATTGGTGGCTATTTTTTTCATCTCTTTCCTCCTGAGACCCAGGAAAGTGAATATTTTCACTTTTTTACATTAAACAGTTGTCTTGATTAGAAACTGTATAATGCAACAGTTTTTTCAGATACATTTTTAAAGTTATTTTTATTTATTATTATTTTTTTTTTAATGGAATGTCCTTTTGCAATGGATAGCATTTTTAAGTTAAACTGTCAAACTTTTGTCCCCTGCAGAGGGCAAAATGCATTTTTGGGTCTCAGGAGGTTAAACATATATGGATAAAACCCAAAAGAAGTATTTCCTGCTCACTCAAAATGTCCTACAAATGGACCTGAAACAGTCAGAACTTCTTACTCAGGGGAAATTTAAGTCTATTTAAAAGAGAAAAAGAGAGAGAGAGAGAGAGAGAGAGAGAGAGAGAGAGATACACTCAGTATATGAAATTATTAATATAAGTAGATATTGTATTTATTTATGAAAGTTATTTGCTGTATCTCCAACTGTCTTGATACAAAAGTTCCACAAAAACTTCCTCTTACACACACACACACACACACACACACACACACACACACACACACATAAATTATATGACTAAAAGAGGAACACATCTGAAAACATGATTCCACCTTCATGGGAAACTGTGTATATTAACTGCATTTGTTCTGGTATAAAACACCTCATATCTGTTGAACCTCTTAGAGAGCAGAACCTCTGCATGACCAAATGTCAGCTGGTGTCTGAAACATTTGGATCAAATCCTCCACATGCTTAAAGATAATGTTTAGTCCATAATTACTTCCCTGCTCCCACATGTTTACCCTTCACTCTCAACCATCATGACCAGTTGGGATTGAACAGTCTTTACAATGAACAGGCTTTTCGCAGTTGTTACACATTTTCTCCTCGCTTATCAGGATCAGAATTTTTGTTATGCAGATAACCTCCAAACATTTGAGTCTTACATCAACGGCAAACTGAGTGGGAGTCGGTTATGAGACGAGAAGCTTGTCCGGACAGAGGATAAATAAGAAGAGGGAGTTGGGTTGAGATCAGCGCTTGGCATCGGATGCCCACGACATACTTCCACTCTGTGGGATTACTGGTGCACGACCTAGATTGTGGTTCCAGCCCTCCTGCCCTCCATTTTTTCCCCTCCCTCCTCTGACTAGTCAACAGATTACACACTGAGAGCGGGGCTGGCAGTCAGGCCCAGCTGCTGAGCATGTGACAGACTGAGTGACAAAGACTGAGGGAATGGACACAAAAGCACTTCTCTGTTTTCTCCTCTTCTAATCTTTTCCTTATGCTTTTGTGTAATTTAACTCCTTCTACCCTCGGTGGAGCAGCTACATTTTCCTCAGGCTAGTCTGTGGACAGGCTGCAAAAGTAATGTTTCCAGCCACAACACTTCATTTACCATGTGATGAAGGGAAAATCATAGCCTGAAGTTGATCCTATTTCCTTTATTTCTACAAAGAGGAGAATATAGGAGCTTGGCTGATTGTCTAGGATTAACATCAGCCTCTGGTTCCGTATTTACTGATTGTGTAAACTGCTTCAAGCATTAATCACACAACACTGTATTATGCAAAGGATCCTCCACGTCGTGTTTGCTCTACAGGTCGGTAATGCACTAGATGTCACAGATATCCTGACCTTATGTACCGCATTTCATTCGTATTTCTATGTTGCTGTTATGTAATCTGGCCCTCTCGCAAATATTTATATTATCCTGCATAAAAATCGGATGTCACGCCTTGAACTTTGGCTTTTTTTTTTTTTCTTTTTCCTAAACCCGCCACCACCACCCCTCTAGGGAGGACAACTTTATTTTTAATTACAGCTTGTATTCAAGTAACAATCTCCAACTTCATATTCACATGTTCATCCATTCCTTGCTTGTATACATATTCATAAAGGGGGGGGGGGGTTATATAGACAAAAGTGTACAGAGACAGGACAGGATAAGACAGTGGGACAAAACCAGTGGTGTAGTCCAGGGTATACAACAGTATATGGAGTATATTTACTTATTTTTCAGTCAGCATTGGGTATACCCACTGCCTTCTGATGTGCACCATTCAGTAGTATATCTGAGCCAAACTGCCCATGTTTTCCCCTAGGATGGTGAAGCCATGACCCGCCCTACTCTGCCTCTAATTGGCTAGTACCTTCACTGATTAGATTGGTTAACTTTAGGCATGAGGACTGATGAGCCAATCAGAGGCAGAGCAGGGTCGGTCATCCTAAGGAAAATATTGCTAACTTAGTGCTGGCCACCACTGGAACCTGATTGGACACCTCAGGTGGCAGTGCCACCCCAGTTGATTGACAGGTCACTGCATGTATCGTTGAAAGATGCGCAATTATTGGAAATGCAAACAGGAAAGCCAGAATAAACGTATTTTGAGGGAGTGACACATATTGAGAGAACCTACTTTTATGGAATACATAATTCTGAGGTAAGTTTTAAGGTGGTTTCAGAATGAGTCACTGTTTTAAACTACTGGACATATGACTGCACATTTAGAGGAGAAGAGATGCTGTCAACAATAGTTAAACTGTGCGAGTAGGCTAATGTTATGAAAGGCTAATGTTATGAAAGGCTAACATTATCCTATGTTTGCCTCATGTTGAATCCATTTCCATTCATGCAGCTGCTTGTGTGACCAGTAATACCTACAAACTGCTCCTGATCAAGTCATGATAATTTTATAATAGTGAGCAAATACTACTGATGGATTTTTGGGTAAACAAAATAGAGTAGTCTGACATGTCACTAGTTCTAAATTGGTGTTTTTCTGCAGTCTTTAAAAAAAAAAAAAAAAGCCAAAAATTGAGAGCATACCCACTTCTCCAGGGACCACTACACCACTGGACAAAACAGACATAAGACAAGACAGTGGGACAAACCAGACAAGACACAAACAGATACTGATTACATATTCACCGTTACAGATACAGATCACACACGGACCTCCAAACTCGATGTGACCATGACACAAATCACATGCACACATTCTTTCAGAAATTGTCTAACATTGTATTTTTCCAAAAGTATACTTGGACAGTGAGGGCAGAAGGAAAAGAATGACATGTCAACAGCACGTGGTCATGTGACATGTTAAAATGAGAGCGCTGGAGACTGCAACAGGTTCCACTGTCTACGTCACCAGAAATAGATGTCACTTAGCAGGCAGCCATTTTGAAATGTTTCAAAGTAGTATCCTCTATAAATACCTGATGCATTTAAGGACAAACCATGGAAACCATTCATGTGTTCATATAGTAACTTCAGGCCCTGTGAAGATACAAAAACTAGAAATATATATGTGTGTGTGTGTGTGTGTGTGTGTGTGTGTGTGTGTGTGTGTGTGTGTGTGTGTGTGTGTGTGTGTGTGTGTGTGAAAGTGGACCTCACAAGATGCCAGTGCTAGAAACTGGGCCCACAGCTGACCACAAAACTTTTGTGGGGGAAAAAAAGTTTGGAAATCTTTAAATTAAAGTGATATTTGGGATTAGGAATTTTTTGGGGAGCTTCCCTGATTTTTTCAGGAGCCTAGAGCCTCTGGAAAAGGTGGACGCCAGAAGAGACCAAAAAACTAGGGGGGCTGCTGAGGTAAGAAAAACAAGAACTGAGCAAACTGGGCAGAGTGAAAAGAAGAAGAAGAACAAGAACAAGAAGAACAAGATGATGAAGAAGAAGAAGAAGAACAAGGAGGAGAAGAACAAGAACAAGGAGAAGAGGAGGAAGAAGAAGAAGAAAAACAAGAAGAAGAACAAGAACAAGAAGAACAAGGAGAAGAACAAGAACAACAACATCACCAAGAAGAACAAGAAGAAGAACAAGAAGAACAAGAACAAGGAGAAGAAGAACAAGAACAAGAAGAACAAGAACAAGGAGAAGAAGAGGAAGAACAAGAAGAACAAGAGCAAGGAGAAGAAGAACTAGAAGAAGAGGAAGAAGAAGAAGAAGAAGAACAAAAACAAGAAGAAGAAGAAGAAATTACAAGAAGAACTGCAAGAAGAACAAGAACAAAAACAAGAAGAAGAAAAACAAGAAGAAGAAGAAAAACAAGAAGAGCAAGAAGAAGAACAAGAAGAAAAAGAAGAACAAGTGGAAGAAGAAGAAGAACAAGAAGAAGAAGAACAAGAAGAAGAAGAAGGGGAAAAAAGGAAATTTCAATAAAATTAAATGAATAAGACCCACCAAATGAGAGATACAGGAGAAGAAAACATGGACAGAATATCACAAAAATAGCCCCAGCATCAGCTCCACACCACATCAGCTGTTCTCTGACGGACAGCTTTAACTTTGGCTTTAAATGACAACCTGCGCCAAAAGCACAGGCAAAGTCAGCCTTAATGAACTGGCTCTCAGTTAGCATTAGCATGAGCTCCTTCTCCTTTCACCTCTGTCTCTTTTCATGTGTACAGCGTATGTCTGAGAGCCTTTTGTGAGGTTCAGGCGTATCTCTAGACAGTTGTTCTACCACTTGTTTACATGTAGACCAGGAGACACCATGGGAGCCTGCTGCACAGAAGACACACTAATTTTAGCACCAGCATTTCCATTTCCTTAGATGTGACAGTGAAGTCTCCAGAGCGTTTATGTCATCGTTAGGTTAATGCCAGTGTGTCATTACAGCCTTCCTGTTATTACAGTTTGTGAAGG